>NW_017386667.1:0-4318 GCF_000237925.1 Schistosoma mansoni
ATTTTTGTGGCTCATATAAAAACAGTCAAGGTTGACACGTTTATAACTAGCAAGGTCAAAATGTGAATGAAGAAGAATGAATAAATGGGCCTCTCCAGAAGCTACGTGGGCTTAACATAGCGACCGGGACTACAAGTTGATAAACGGCCAATATAGGCAAGATAAAGTTCCGTTAGTATTCAAGTATCAATGTAGCTCTTTACGGTCTTCACCCATCAAAAGATAAAGCACTTTATATATATTTATATATGTATATATACTACTAAAAATCATAAGGGTGATCCAAGGAATACAGTGTTCTTTTCAACGATGTCATTTATAAAACTGTACAATTACATTTATATTGATCTATTGTATTATGTTTTCCTATACCTTCGGTTAAATATATATTGATTACGTATATACTTTTAGCACACGTTTTAATCGATTATTTATACACTACAGAAACCCATATATTAAAGAATTCGTTTCCGTACATTTGAATTGATCATTTAACCTTATCTTGGATTGCATTTCTGTCATTTAAAAAAAGTTCTAACATTTTGAAAGATTTGTTTAACTTACTAAGTAGCTAATATTATCAGTTACGCTAATGTAAACAATCTGGTTAGTTTCATTCAATTTTAGCATACATTATAATGTACAACAAACTGATAAATGTCTAAATTAAATTGTTTTGTTCTCGATCTATACAGATGGTTACAAGATTAACTAAAAATTTACTATTTTTAGAAACTTGTGTTTTAACATTTCATGGTTCAGTATTCATAAACTTTAAAAACTGAATTGCCACAATTATTAATTGACTGCCATTTTCAGCAGTTAATTATATTTCCAAAGTTCCATCCTATTTTTACGTTTTTATTTTAAACGAATTACAGTTTACCAAGTAGATTCACACTGTATTATGTATAGAACTAGCGATTAGCTATGACCTATCCTACTTCTGACTAACGGATATTAAACAATCAGCAGTAATATGTATTGTATCTGGTTTCTAGGTTTTCAGTAATCAAATTATGGAAGAATTTAGAACTATGAAATAGATCCTGGTGTCGATTACTTTTGCTCTCTATTCTACAATCAGACTTTTGATTCTGTTCTACAAATAATCGACTACTATATTGTACAAAGCCGTTAACATATCCATCATATTCAGATAAGATAATGTGGGGAAGGACAGTCGAATGTTAGGCTACAAACCTGCAGTTACTTCCCTTCTGTTTTCGTCCAACATCTAATTCTATGTAAAACTTATACAATTGTGAATTTAAATAGAACCGCGCAAGATTTTATACCTCTACTGTAAATTAAAAGTCTAAAGACGAATTCAAAAACATTTATTTCGAAAAAAATGATGATAAAACAATGTTCTGATGACTCTTCGTATCTTCTGTCACATCAAGTTAAAACTATTTGCGATGGATCATTTGTAGTACAATTTCTGGATTATAGTTCGCACTGTTTTGAAACAAATATAGATAGAGAGTAATCAAAATTCCACTAAAAACTAAGCTCTATTCAAAACAAACGTTTTATTTATTAAAATTCTTTTTTATTTAGATAAACACTGGAAATCAGAATTATCTTAACTACAAAGAAAATTGCTTACACTATATGAGAATCATTGAATTAGAAACAACATTGAAAATCGCTACTTCTATCAGACTATTAAAAAAAAATAATAATACAATTAATTTCACAGTAATTGAACTATGAATTGATATTCAATATAAAATTATTAACTAAAAAAAGAAAAAAAAGGAAATAAACAGACGTATTTCATTCATACTCATTGCTGAATTTGATTAAATTTGTAGTATCGGTTGATATGTTAAACCCGCTCTCAAATGTCCTGGTACGGCCAAGAGTGGGGAGAGTCCACTCTCCCTCTCCAAATGCTCTCACATGGCCACGCGTATATAGCCTTTGTCAGGGAATTCCTAATCACTGCCTTCTCGTGGCATTACTGTTGTTTACGAAATTGACGGGACGAAAAGTGAATGTCCGGCGCGAAAAGCCGGATTGATGGACACAGAGGGTCCACCTAGGGAAGTTGGAAAACCCTGATTCCAAACTAATCGTGCATATGGGTTCCGGTATCCTGAAGGAACAAATGTCATATGATACAATCGTCGGTCACCGGCCACCATGGGAATGCATCTTCTCACGATGCTCCACTGCCTTGTGGACCAGATCTTCAGGTCAAAGGCTCGCTGTGTGGTCCCCCAAGAAAACCACCTGCTTCGGTTTGGACACCCGGGCAGTATCACATCCCTCACACAAATCAAGTGAGATTTGTGTGGCGCATATATATCTGGTTCCCCTTTGTACCAATATTTATGTGTTTAAATAATAAATAAATAAATATATGTTAAGCCCATATGCCTTATATTAGCTTCTGTACAAGCCAATTTACCTATTTTTTATATGAGCGTATGTGTGTACACTTTTTTTCTTATTCATTACATGTCTGTAACTTCTTATCTGGCTATAAATATTGATTAACGCTTGATTAAAGTGAGTTGACTTACCCGCCATCTCCAATGTGCGTCATTTGTTAATAAAACTGTAGTTGCCGCTTCTCTTTGCCTTCTAATTTTATGCACCGTTAATAATTGTATTATAACGGTTATCGAGGTGAACGATTAACGAAGCACGGCACTACAAATTAATTGCTTAAAGATTTTAATAAATTATGATGAGTGACTGATTGGATGAATTCCGAATCTAAAAAGAATCTTGGCAACATGATTGACAAATAGGGTGAACATAGACTTATTTGCAAATGATATGATCTTACAACTTCGATTATTTTTTTCTTCAAAATGTATATTCTGTATCTGATTTTCTTTAAAACAATCAGTTCATTTATAATATTTAGAACGTACACATTAAAGTATTTACAAATTTTAGGCTCTATCGCTGTTGTTCATACCATGGGGTAGTAACATTTTGTATTTTACAAAATTTAATCACTTTTTTTATTATTGGAATGTTTGCTGAATATACTCCTGCTTAGTATTGGTGTTATTTGATTTATAAACATAATTAATTTTATATGTATAATAGATATTCATGAGTTTGAATATATATTATATTGACTTTATTTAATGAACAGTTCAAGATCTTATACTTAGCTATTCATTTTAATAATATTCATCAGTTTATCAAAGATAATTGGGTATATTTTATAAGTTTCAAAGTTGATGTTAATCAGTTGTCGTTGAAATCATTCTGACTATCGATGATATTTAAATCGACTGAACAATCGATCAACAAGCATTGTAACAAGACCCGGGAAAAGTGGGCTAGGCAGTGGAATCCAGTACGCGCGTTTCGTCCTATTTGAGACTCCTCAGCCGGATGTACCTACATCTCAGAATTGATGTTCACTCTGGAACTCGAACCCTGTACCTTTCGCTTCAAACGCCATCGCTTTATCCACTCGGCGACTGAGTCCTGATAGCCACTTGCTTGTGCAATGGGGTACAGATGAATGCACTTAGTATTGTTTGTGTTTCAATCTTCCCATTGATGTTTTAAGACTGCAACTGGTCAGTCTCTAATTGGCATATGTGCATACTGTGCGTATTGCCTCGATATAGCCTAAATTCACAAACATGGTAAGCAAAGATGTATAACAGCTAGCAGTGGAATCCAGGACGTGAATTTAAACTTCACTCCATTGCACAAGCAAGTGGCTATCAGGACTCAGTGGCCGAGTGGATAACGCAATGGCGTTTGAAGCGAAAGCTATTGAGTTCGAGTCCCAGAGTGAAAACCAACTCTGAGATGAAGTTACATCCAGCTGACGAGTCCCAAATAGGACGAAGTGGCGCGTCCTGGATTTCACTGCTAGCCACTATCCATCTTTACTTACCATGCTTAAAGATGAATGATTTTATACTTGAAATCATGAGTCAATTAAAGCTAGACCACCATGGAGAACCTGGAAGCACTGGACGGCCATTTCGTCCTATTATGGGACTCATCTGATTTTTGTAATTTGTTTCTACCTTATTAAATATTCAAAATAAGATATTTCGTATAGCAACATTAATAATAATAATAATAATTGTAGACAGTAAAAATAAGAAAAAAGAAACGTTTCATTACTAGAGAAGAACAAAATGATTTATGTCTATATCCTAACGTATTGATTAATGCTTTTTGAATATTTCAATAAATTATGGTTCATATCAAATAGATGATCAGTTAACCAGTCTATACTGAACCATATCGATCTTTATCCAGTATGATAATATGAAAATCTGATTTTGAAATAGTCTGTTACTAGCTTTGTAAAACAACGACG
>NW_017386666.1:0-4325 GCF_000237925.1 Schistosoma mansoni
CACTGGTTACAATAATTACGCGGACCATAACCAGGTAGTCTGCACTTAACTATATGACTCTATTGAACAGTCAGTATTTTCATGGATTGAGGCTATACCATGGTTTAGCCATCCTTAGAATTTTTCAACGTACTACACCAGTTATCGTCGCACATGAAGATAGTTGGTGGATTGGCATATATAGTACATGTCTCAGAGACCTCAGTCGATAAAGATTCAATACCTCATCAATTGAACTACCATACCTAGTACTCTGCGTCTAACTTCGGGACTACTAATCCAATGATCCCAAAATGTACGATCGATGACTTGAAATCACTCATGGTAGAATACTATTAAAATATAAATATCCTACAATTTTAAAAGTCATATTTGTCATCCATAAAGTAGAATAGAGTGAAATGATGCACAGTAGAGTCATCCTTTAGTTGGTAGACCGATATCTCACCTATGTCAAAAGAAACACAAGTAGACAAAAGTCAATCGAGCTTCTAAATCCGTGCCGAGATTTCTTCGGACACTAAATCCACTAGGGGTAGCGAGAATTCCTAGATAAATGTAGTGATCGACGAGACCGACTACTTCACACTCAATCGATAGTTGACTTTTTGACGTAGACCAATTGTGAAGCAATATTTTGCCTTTAGAAGGAAGTCAGTAGATTCTTTTTTTGGTTTTCAAAAAACAGAGCCATAAGTCAACAAGAGACTCTACTGGTAGGCGATCAATTCCTGATCAGTTAGACGATGAAAACGATATCTTTGAGGGAATTCCTATGACAAAGTTAAATAAAAATAGGGAAAGTGGACAACCATGACGAATACCACTTGAAATTACCAATTCTGAAAACAGTTTGCCACAAGCTCCGATTCGATCGGTAGTGTTCGAGTATAAGGCTTGTGAAAGGTTACTGTAATTCTTTGGTACTCCTTCCAATGACAGACATAACCATAATATGACAATGAAACAAATTATTAGTTACCTAGCTGCTGATTGGAATTTTCCTCTTAAATTTTCTGCTTCTGGTTGACCACAAACTCGACTAGCTTCATTCATTAAAACATAACTTTGATCTGAAACATTAATAAGTCCATTTAGTAGATCAGTATTAACAACTGGTTCAAATTGTTGATTATTTGATGGGATTTCATTGCATATAGATAATTCAATGCCTTTATCAGTTAAGCAATCATAGGCTCCAGTAAAACGACGTGTTGTTCGTTTAAATGAACCAGGTGAATATGAAGAGAGTAAATCTCCAGTAGCCTAAAATATAATAATCATAAATAGGGAATGAATTAAGACCTATAGAAAGAAACTCAGAATTTCATCATTTTAAACAAATTTGAATTATTTTTATATATAGTTGAAATCATGAGTTAATTGAAGCTAGACCACCGTAGAAAACCTGGAAGCACTGGACGGCCGTTTCATCCTATTGTGGGACTCCTCAGCAGTGTGCATTTAGTTTAATAGTCATAAATGATCTACAATGTGATCCTATTCTTTTTTTCTAGTTAATTATTTTACACATTATTCTTTCAGATCAACTTCAAGCAATCTTTATGTCAATGTACACAAACATATAGCTTCCTTTCATTATAACACTAACAGTCTTATTTATTGAGAAACAGTTAAAATAGTAGTAATCGGAATTTTATAAATAGTAGGAATAACATATATCATTTGAAATATGAAGTCAATACATAAATATACAACTTGTAGCGGTTAAATCATATTGATATGAATTTAATTTAAACAAAAAAAATCATATTATTTTATGGAAATATTCGTGAATATTTGAACAATTAGATTGATAGAAATTGACCACTGAGTATATGGAAAACATTATTTGTGTAAAATTCTATTTGAAATGACGTGCGATGTTTTATGGTGTAGGAGTAGGTTGGAAGAAAGCTAGGGGCGGCCAGACCAAAACATGGCACAAATCCATGAAGTCACTGACAAATGGACTGAGCCATGTTGGTAGGTCTAGACTACCTGGTTGGGATCAGCGAGATGATAGTAATCGATGATTAGAGACCTTGAATGACATGGCTCAAAATCGTTTGCAATGGCGAAGGTGCATCCACTCTTTATGTTCTGCCAAATTCTATTCTTCTAAATTCTTCATGACCCCATCCTTTTTCTCTTTCCAAATTTATTTCACCGTATTATACTCCTTCAATAACATCTTCAAACCCTAATCTTTCGAATTACTGCTTATACTCTTACTACTTCTACCACTATGGGATTTGAATCGACAACTGCATCTCTGTGCTAATGTGGTATGGCAACTCGAACTGATATACGTACGTACGAGGTCCTACGTTGTGACTGACTGACTGATATTTGAAATAATCTCAGCGTTTGAAATTTAAATAATTCCAACGTTTCATCCGGAACTGTTGTCTAGACTTCTTCAGGGTAATGATCAAATCGAAATTATTAAAGAACATATAATGTTTAACAATCAAATCTATACTAAAAGATTATCCAATTATATTCAGATGTTGAATTTAGTAAGTAGGAAAATATGAGTTAGTAAGATGTGAATAATGTCAGTCAGTCACAACATAGAACCTATGCTTATGTACATCAGTCCAAATTGTCGTACTACATGATGTGGAAAGTTCACAATGCGAAAAAGAATGAATATGTGTATATAAATGTTGATAATGTGTGCATCATTCGTTTCTAGGAGCTACCCCAAGAATATAATTCACAATAGAAAGATAAAACTTACAAGTAATATACTAGTAGAAAAACTTAAAGTTCATAAATTCACATAGAATGCAAACAAAAACACATTTATAGAGAAAGGCTGATTGTCTAATGGACAATACTTCGGTAGTATTCAAAGCAGAAGATACGGAATTCGAGCGTCGATAGCAATGTCAATGTTAACAAGTATTTAGAAAACATAAAGTTGGTTTTAAGTTAAATTAATTAGTGTGTATTTAGTCAACGAACATTCTTGTTTTTACCCTACAGTTTAAATCACTAGTCGATCTTAGCTAGACCATAATTGAGAACCTGGTAGCACTAGACGACCGTTTCGTCCTAGTCTAGGACTCCTAGACAGTAAGCATCCACTACCCCTCGTACGGTGTTTAAACTGAGGACCTTCTTATCTTTAGAATGTCATTCTTTCGACTTAATGTCTTTTACCTTTCACATTGACAATTTGACAGATTCCTAATTCTATTAAATAAACGAGTAAAGAATAAAAACACAAAACGCAACATTCATCAATAGGTAGTTTCTCAAGATTAGCGTAAATACAAATTGAGGAATTATTAAATGAGACACAGATTTATTATTTTATGTAGTATGATTAAGTTAGAAAGAAAACACCAAAAAAGTACACACATATGTATGATTATTTTTATAAGTCGAAATTAAAAATACACAGCCACAAATGAAATCCAACTACAATGCAGAACTATATAAATGTTGTTAGCAACTGACATTGAGACACTGACCGTATGCTTGACTTCTCTTTTAGTACATCTTATTACAGTACACAGAATCTGACAAGTAACCATGACAACGTATTTCAAACTTTTATTTCAGTAGTATATAACGATCTTCTAGGCGTTAACTTGATTAATTAATCAATTAGTTATTAAGAAATAAAAAAGTATGATTTCCTTTATTTAATTAACCCACATCATTGAAAGATTTGTATCTTGTTTCAGATATAAAAAGCATACAAACTAGTGATGAGAATTTCATTAAATATGAGTGTATTTCCCTAAAAAAAACTGCCAAACACTTGTGAATATTTCCCACAAAATACAAGCTTCTTCAATACGTGAGAGGGAAGCAAGAGATACCGAAACATTTGAAATGATTAGTTTGGTGTCTTGACTACCAAGTAGTGAAGTAAATAAGTAACCAAATATAAAAATCTTATACTTCGGTACAGAATTAATGATACTATTCTATTACCGAAACCGATCAAATCGGGTTTGAACGTACGACTAATTTACTTCCTCAGACAACCTCATAAACTGACTGGCAATTCGATAGTTCGTGTTTTTCAAATGTAAAGTAGTCATATCCATTTCCAACAAAGTTAAAGATTTCTAGATTATGACAACTAAAAAGTAGTGAGAGTAAAACTATGCACAAAATAAATAAAAATGAGTAAACACAGACGATGCAGCTATTGGATGGTTTCTCATTTTTCTGAAAGTAAAATGCTATAGTGTGATCCCATTTCTGCTTAAAATAAAATTAGCGAAAAGTCTTTCTTTTTTTCATTGATTTCAATTCTATATCAACTATTGTAAAGTTATTTAAACAAGTAAACAACATCA
>NW_017386665.1:0-1344 GCF_000237925.1 Schistosoma mansoni
TTCTTCATGTGTAGTTCGCAGCGAGGTTTTAGTAGATCTGGGACAGTATTTCGCGCACTAGAATCGTTGGTCACGATGACACTTGCGGAGGAAGCCGAGAGAGGAAGTTTAGTTTTGAAAGTCGAGATGGGAGGAATAATAAGAATTGAAGAAAGATATTGATTATGAATACAGTGATCTTGAGTGCTGTTAGAGGTATGAGGGCAGTTATCACTCCCCGTTTGCCCACACCGTGGAAGGGTTCTGTTGTTCCCAATGCGACGACAGACAACGCTAGTGCGTCTCTGCGCTTTCAGGAACAAAAATAACTGCACAACTACACTCGACAGAATAAGCTCTTTCATAAACTAACAACAAACACCTAGTCATTCACACACACACACACACAACAACAACAAAGTAAACACTCTTACAGTTATTACGGAAACAAACACGTCGCTAGAAAAACACAATCTATCATCAATACCACATCACATGATCACTTCAATTCATCTCATTCGCCATACAACTGTACAATCCCACATTGAAACAGCATCATTGCCATCTCACCCACTATGGAATCATCCTTCTCTGTTGTTCCCAATGCGACGACAGACAACGCTAGTGCGTCTCTGCGCTTTCAGGAACAAAAATAACTGCACAACTACACTCGACAGAATAAGCTCTTTCATAAACTAACAACAAACACCTAGTCATTCACACACACACACACACAACAACAACAACAACAAAGTAAACACTCTTACAGTTATTACGGAAACAAACACGTCGCTAGAAAAACACAATCTATCATCAATACCACATCACATGATCACTTCAATTCATCTCATTCGCCATACAACTGTACAATCCCACATTGAAACAGCATCATTGCCATCTCACCCACTATGGAATCATCCTTCTCTGTTGTTCCCAATGCGACGACAGACAACGCTAGTGCGTCTCTGCGCTTTCAGGAACAAAAATAACTGCACAACTACACTCGACAGAATAAGCTCTTTCATAAACTAACAACAAACACCTAGTCATTCACACACATACACACACACAACTACAACAACAAAGTAAACACTCTTACAGTTATTACGGAAACAAACACGTCGCTAGAAAAACACAATCTATCATCAATACCACATCACATGATCACTTCAATTCATCTCATTCGCCATACAACTGTACAATCCCACATTGAAACAGCATCATTGCCATCTCACCCACTATGGAATCATCCTTCTCTGTTGTTCCCAATGCGACGACAGACAACGCTAGTGCGTCTCTGCGCTTTCAGGAACAAAATAACTGCACAACTACACTCGACAGAATAAGCTCTTTCCATAAACTAAC
>NW_017386665.1:1544-2868 GCF_000237925.1 Schistosoma mansoni
CTCTTACAGTTATTACGGAAACAAACACGTCGCTAGAAAAACACAATCTATCATCAATACCACATCACATGATCACTTCAATTCATCTCATTCGCCATACAACTGTACAATCCCACATTGAAACAGCATCATTGCCATCTCACCCACTATGGAATCATCCTTCTCTGTTGTTCCCAATGCGACGACAGACAACGCTAGTGCGTCTCTGCGCTTTCAGGAACAAAAATAACTGCACAACTACACTCGACAGAATAAGCTCTTTCATAAACTAACAACAAACACCTAGTCATTCACACACATACACACACAACAACAACAACAAAGTAAACACTCTTACAGTTATTACGGAAACAAACACGTCGCTAGAAAAACACAATCTATCATCAATACCACATCACATGATCACTTCAATTCATCTCATTCGCCATACAACTGTACAATCCCACATTGAAACAGCATCATTGCCATCTCACCCACTATGGAATCATCCTTCTCTGTTGTTCCCAATGCGACGACAGACAACGCTAGTGCGTCTCTGCGCTTTCAGGAACAAAAATAACTGCACAACTACACTCGACAGAATAAGCTCTTTCATAAACTAACAACAAACACCTAGTCATTCACACACACACACACACACACAACTACAACAACAAAGTAAACACTCTTACAGTTATTACGGAAACAAACACGTCGCTAGAAAAACACAATCTATCATCAATACCACATCACATGATCACTTCAATTCATCTCATTCGCCATACAACTGTACAATCCCACATTGAAACAGCATCATTGCCATCTCACCCACTATGGAATCATCCTTCTCTGTTGTTCCCAATGCGACGACAGACAACGCTAGTGCGTCTCTGCGCTTTCAGGAACAAAAATAACTGCACAACTACACTCGACAGAATAAGCTCTTTCATAAACTAACAACAAACACCTAGTCATTCACACACACACACACACACAACTACAACAACAAAGTAAACACTCTTACAGTTATTACGGAAACAAACACGTCGCTAGAAAAACACAATCTATCATCAATACCACATCACATGATCACTTCAATTCATCTCATTCGCCATACAACTGTACAATCCCACATTGAAACAGCATCATTGCCATCTCACCCACTATGGAATCATCCTTCTCTGTTGTTCCCAATGCGACGACAGACAACGCTAGTGCGTCTCTGCGCTTTCAGGAACAAAAAATAACTGCACAACTACACTCGACAGAAATAAGCTCTTTCATAAAACTAACAACAAACACCTAGTCGTTCACACACATACACACACAACAACAACAACAACAA
>NW_017386665.1:3068-4750 GCF_000237925.1 Schistosoma mansoni
TTTCAGGAACAAAAATAACTGCACAACTACACTCGACAGAATAAGCTCTTTCATAAACTAACAACAAACACCTAGTCATTCACACGCATACACACACAACAACAACAACAACAACGAAGTAAACACTCTTACAGTTATTACGGAAACAAACACGTCGCTAGAAAAACACAATCTATCATCAATACCACATCACATGATCACTTCAATTCATCTCATTCGCCATACAACTGTACAATCCCACATTGAAACAGCATCATTGCCATCTCACCCACTATGGAATCATCCTTCTCTGTTGTTCCCAATGCGACGACAGACAACGCTAGTGCGTCTCTGCGCTTTCAGGAACAAAAATAACTGCACAACTACACTCGACAGAATAAGCTCTTTCATAAACTAACAACAAACACCTAGTCATTCACACACATACACACAACAACAACAACAAAGTAAACACTCTTACAGTTATTACGGAAACAAACACGTCGCTAGAAAAACACAATCTATCATCAATACCACATCACATGATCACCTCAATTCATCTCATTCGCCATACAACTGTACAATCCCACATTGAAACAGCATCATTGCCATCTCACCCACTATGGAATCATCCTTCTCTGTTGTTCCCAATGCGACGACAGACAACGCTAGTGCGTCTCTGCGCTTTCAGGAACAAAAATAACTGCACAACTACACTCGACAGAATAAGCTCTTTCATAAACTAACAACAAACACCTAGTCATTCACACACATACACACACAACAACAACAACAACAACAAAGTAAACACTCTTACAGTTATTACGGAAACAAACACGTCGCTAGAAAAACACAATCTTCATTCAATACCACATCACATGATCACTTCAATTCATCTCATTCGCCATACAACTGTACAATCCCACATTGAAACAGCATCATTGCCATCTCACCCACTATGGAATCATCCTTCTCTGTTGTTCCCAATGCGACGACAGACAACGCTAGTGCGTCTCTGCGCTTTCAGGAACAAAAATAACTGCACAACTACACTCGACAGAATAAGCTCTTTCATAAACTAACAACAAACACCTAGTCATTCACACACATACACACACACACAACTACAACAACAAAGTAAACACTCTTACAGTTATTACGGAAACAAACACGTCGCTAGAAAAACACAATCTATCATCAATACCACATCACATGATCACTTCAATTCATCTCATTCGCCATACAACTGTACAATCCCACATTGAAACAGCATCATTGCCATCTCACCCACTATGGAATCATCCTTCTCTGTTGTTCCCAATGCGACGACAGACAACGCTAGTGCGTCTCTGCGCTTTCAGGAACAAAAATAACTGCACAACTACACTCGACAGAATAAGCTCTTTCATAAACTAACAACAAACACCTAGTCATTCACACACATACACACACACAACAACAACAACAACAAAGTAAACACTCTTACAGTTATTACGGAAACAAACACGTCGCTAGAAAAACACAATCTATCATCAATACCACATCACATGATCACTTCAATTCATCTCATTCGCCATACAACTGTACAATCCCACATTGAAACAGCATCATTGCCATCTCACCCACTATGGAATCATCCTTCTCTGTTGTTCCCAATGAGACGACAGACAACGCTAGTGCGTCTCTGAGTTTCAGGAACAAAA
>NW_017386664.1:0-4353 GCF_000237925.1 Schistosoma mansoni
TCTCTTCCGTTTACGAACCTTTAGCGACACCAGACACAGCATCGCCTTCCAGTACAACACCGGACGACGACGATCTCTACATCTACTACATTGACAAGTTTGGTAAGAGGAGAAGACGACCTCGACCTCGTACAACACCATCAGACACACCAACCAGCTCGACACCAGTCACCGGTTCAGTGAAACGTGAGTCACACACATAACAATTCCTATTCCACTGTACACACATCCTCACACATATTCACACTAATCATTGCATATCACGCACGTCACATACAACATTCCATTCACATACTCCTATCTGTTCAGACAGCAACTATGAATCGCACAAAATATCTAACCAGCATTGATCGACCAGAAGGACTAACAGCACACTGAGTGTAAGGCATCACTATCTATTGGCAGTGAGTTGAATGATGCCACATTCAATTGAATGTTGTGTTTGGTGTATGAATGTGATGATTTGTTGTGTTATGATATGGGTCATTTGAACTGGTGAGTGTGTGATATTGTTGAGTAGAGTGACAATTGTGACGGGACACGTTGTCACATTGATGCAATGTCTTCTTCCTCTTCCTGTCTAACAGGCACCGAGTCGACCAGCATGACAACCGAGGAGACCGACACCACCTCCTACTACACTGACAAGTATGGAAAGAGACACAGACGAAGTGGAAGACCGAGGAGGCGAACCACACCGACATCTCCAGGTGAGTTTGTTTTCGTGTTGTATGCGAACTGTGAGCTACACAGTTCACTCACACTCATATTTTCAAACAACTGACAGATGTTTTCGAATACTTGTGCCAACGACCATCACATATTTCACCCACGTACCCACACAAACACACACACAAACACAAACACAATACTCCACCATCTCATCCACATATACACACTCGATCATCACAACTGCCAGCAACTGTACACAAATGCACACAAATGCACACAACGCACACACCAGAACCACTCGTCTCTCTCACACACAGACGAACTCTTCAACCACATGCAGATGTCACACTGCAACTGTCATTGTCACAGCCTCCTCCAACATCCGACAACACACAAATTACTATCACGTCAATCTGTTTCATTCTCTTCCGTTTACAGAACCTGGAGCGACACCAGACACAGCATCGCCTTCCAGTACAACACCGGACGACGACGATCTCTACATCTACTACATTGACAAGTTTGGTAAGAGGAGAAGACGACCTCGACCTCGTACAACACCATCAGACACACCAACCAGCTCGACACCAGTCACCGGTTCAGTGAAACGTGAGTCACACACATAACAATTCCTATTCCACTGTACACACATCCTCACACATATTCACACTAATCATTGCATATCACGCACGTCACATACAACATTCCATTCACATACTCTTATCTGTTCAGACAGCAACTATGAATCGCACAAAATATCTAACCAGCATTGATCGACCAGAAGGACTAACAGCACACTGAGTGTAAGGCATCACTATCTATTGGCAGTGAGTTGAATGATGCCACATTCAATTGAATGTTGTGTTTGGTGTATGAATGTGATGATTTGTTGTGTTATGATATGGGTCATTTGAACTGGTGAGTGTGTGATATTGTTGAGTAGAGTGACAATTGTGACGGGACACGTTGTCACATTGATGCAATGTCTTCTTCCTCTTCCTGTCTAACAGGCACCGAGTCGACCAGCATGACAACCGAGGAGACCGACACCACCTCCTACTACACTGACAAGTATGGAAAGAGACACAGACGAAGTGGAAGACCGAGGAGGCGAACCACACCGACATCTCCAGGTGAGTTTGTTTTTGTGTTGTATGCGAACTGTGAGCTACACAGTTCACTCACACTCATATTTTCAAACAACTGACAGATGTTTTCGAATACTTGTGCCAACGACCATCACATATCTCACCCACGTACCCACACAAACACACACACAAACACAAACACAATACTCCACCATCTCATCCACATATACACACTCGATCATCACAACTGCCAGCAACTGTACACAAATGCACACAAATGCACACAACGCACACACCAGAACCACTCGTCTCTCTCACACACAGACGAACTCTTCAACCACATGCAGATGTCACACTGCAACTGTCATTGTCACAGCCTCCTCCAACATCCGACAACACACAAATTACTATCACGTCAATCTGTTTCATTCTCTTCCGTTTACAGAACCTGGAGCGACACCAGACACAGCATCGCCTTCCAGTACAACACCGGACGACGACGATCTCTACATCTACTACATTGACAAGTTTGGTAAGAGGAGAAGACGACCTCGACCTCGTACAACACCATCAGACACACCAACCAGCTCGACACCAGTCACCGGTTCAGTGAAACGTGAGTCACACACATAACAATTCCTATTCCACTGTACACACATCCTCACACATATTCACACTAATCATTGCATATCACGCACGTCACATACAACATTCCATTCACATACTCCTATCTGTTCAGACAGCAACTATGAATCGCACAAAATATCTAACCAGCATTGATCGACCAGAAGGACTAACAGCACACTGAGTGTAAGGCATCACTATCTATTGGCAGTGAGTTGAATGATGCCACATTCAATTGAATGTTGTGTTTGGTGTATGAATGTGATGATTTGTTGTGTTATGATATGGGTCATTTGAACTGGTGAGTGTGTGATATTGTTGAGTAGAGTGACAATTGTGACGGGACACGTTGTCACATTGATGCAATGTCTTCTTCCTCTTCCTGTCTAACAGGCACCGAGTCGACCAGCATGACAACCGAGGAGACCGACACCACCTCCTACTACACTGACAAGTATGGAAAGAGACACAGACGAAGTGGAAGACCGAGGAGGCGAACCACACCGACATCTCCAGGTGAGTTTGTTTTTGTGTTGTATGCGAACTGTGAGCTACACAGTTCACTCACACTCATATTTTCAAACAACTGACAGATGTTTTCGAATACTTGTGCCAACGACCATCACATATCTCACCCACGTACCCACACAAACACACACACAAACACAAACACAATACTCCACCATCTCATCCACATATACACACTCGATCATCACAACTGCCAGCAACTGTACACAAATGCACACAACGCACACACCAGAACCACTCGTCTCTCTCACACACAGACGAACTCTTCAACCACATGCAGATGTCACACTGCAACTGTCACTGTCATTGTCACAGCCTCCTCCAACATCCGACAACACACAAATTACTATCACGTCAATCTGTTTCATTCTCTTCCGTTTACAGAACCTGGAGCGACACCAGACACAGCATCGCCTTCCAGTACAACACCGGACGACGACGATCTCTACATCTACTACATTGACAAGTTTGGTAAGAGGAGAAGACGACCTCGACCTCGTACAACACCATCAGACACATCAACCAGCTCGACACCAGTCACCGGTTCAGTGAAACGTGAGTCACACACATAACAATTCCTATTCCACTGTACACACATCCTCACACATATTCACACTAATCATTGCATATCACGCACGTCACATACAACATTCCATTCACATACTCTTATCTGTTCAGACAGCAACTATGAATCGCACAAAATATCTAACCAGCATTGATCGACCAGAAGGACTAACAGCACACTGAGTGTAAGGCATCACTATCTATTGGCAGTGAGTTGAATGATGCCACATTCAATTGAATGTTGTGTTTGGTGTATGAATGTGATGATTTGTTGTGTTATGATATGGGTCATTTGAACTGGTGAGTGTGTGATATTGTTGAGTAGAGTGACAATTGTGACGGGACACGTTGTCACATTGATGCAATGTCTTCTTCCTCTTCCTGTCTAACAGGCACCGAGTCGACCAGCATGACAACCGAGGAGACCGACACCACCTCCTACTACACTGACAAGTATGGAAAGAGACACAGACGAAGTGGAAGACCGAGGAGGCGAACCACACCGACATCTCCAGGTGAGTTTGTTTTTGTGTTGTATGCGAACTGTGAGCTACACAGTTCACTCACACTCATATTTTCAAACAACTGACAGATGTTTTCGAATACTTGTGCCAACGACCATCACATATCTCACCCACGTACCCACACAAACACACACACAAACATAAACACAATACTCCACCATCTCATCCACATATACACACTCGATCATCACAACTGCCAGCAACTGTACACAAATGCACACAAATGCACACAACGCACACACCAGAACCACTCGTCTCTCTCACACACAGACGAACTCTTCAACCACATGCAGATGTCACACTGCAACTGTCATTGTCACAGCCTCCTCCAACATCCGACAACACACAAATTA
>NW_017386662.1:0-4369 GCF_000237925.1 Schistosoma mansoni
ATGATTTTGAAGATGGCGACGATGATTTCCATAGTTGTGATTGTGGTGGTGATGGTGTTGAAGATGGCGTGGACGACGAAACTGATGAGTGTGTTGACGGTCACGTGATCACTCTGAGGATGACCTTGAGAAGGAATGTGAGTGAGCCGATGATAAACATGATTTTGAAGATGGCGACGATGATTTCCATAGTGGTGATTGTGGTGCTGGTGCTGGTGGTGATGAAGATGGCGCGGACGACGAAACTGATGAGTGTGTTGACGGTCACGTGATCACTCTGAGGATGACCTTGAGAAGGAATGTGAGTGAGCCGATGATAAAGATGATTTCGAAGATGGCGACGATGATTTCCTTAGTGGTGTTGGTGGTGAAGATGGCGCGGACGACGAAACTGATGAGTGTGTTGACGGTCACGTGGTCACTCTGAGGATGACCTTGAGAAGGAATGTGAGTGAGCCGATGATGAACATGATTTTGAAGATGGCGACGATGATTTCCATAGTGGTGATTGTGGTGCTGGTGCTGGTGGTGATGAAGATGGCGCGGACGACGAAACTGATGAGTGTGTTGACGGTCACGTGGTCACTCTGAGGATGACCTTGAGAAGGAATGTGAGTGAGCCGATGATGTAGATGATTTCGAAGATGGCGACGATGATTTCCATAGTTGTGATTGTGGTGGTGGTGGTGATGAAGATGGCGCGGACGACGAAACCGATGAGTGTGTTGACGGTCACGTGGTCACTCTGAGGATGACCTTGAGAAGGAATGTGAGTGAGCCGATGATAAACATGATTTTGAAGATGGCGACGATGATTTCCATAGTGGTGATTGTGGTGCTGGTGGTGATGAAGATGGCGCGGACGACGATACTGATGAGTGTGTTGACGGTCACGTGATCACTCTGAGGATGACCTTGAGAAGGAATGTGAGTGAGCCGATGATAAAGATGATTTCGAAGATGGCGACGATGATTTCCTTAGTGGTGTTGGTGGTGAAGATGGCGCGGACGACGAAACTGATGAGTGTGTTGACGGTCACGTGGTCACTCTGAGGATGACCTTGAGAAGGAATGTGAGTGAGCCGATGATTAACATGATTTCGAAGATGGCGACGATGATTTCTTTAGTGGTGTTGTTGGTGAAGATGGCGCGGACGACGAAACTGATGAGTGTGTTGACGGTCACGTGGTCACTCTGAGGATGACCTTGAGAAGGAATGTGAGTGAGCCGATGATAAACATGATTTTGAAGATGGCGACGATGATTTCCATAGTGGTGATTGTGGTGCTGCTGCTGGTGATGAAGATGACGTGGACGACGAAACTGATGAGTGTGTTGACGGTCACGTGATCACTCTGAGGATGACCTTGAGAAGGAATGTGAGTGAGCCGACGATAAAGATGATTTCGAAGATGGCGACGATGATTTCCTTAGTGGTGTTGGTGGTGAAGATTGCGCGGACGACGAAACTGATGAGTGTGTTGACGGTCACGTGGTCACTCTGAGGATGACCTTGAGAAGGAATGTGAGTGAGCTGATGATAAACATGATTTTGAAGATGGCGACGATGATTTCCATAGTGGTGATTGTGGTGCTGCTGCTGGTGATGAAGATAACGTGGACGACGAAACTGATGAGTGTGTTGACGGTCACGTGATCACTCTGAGGATGACCTTGAGAAGGAATGTGAGTGAGCCGATG
Source organism: Schistosoma mansoni (assembly GCF_000237925.1). Classification (NCBI taxonomy): domain Eukaryota; kingdom Metazoa; phylum Platyhelminthes; class Trematoda; order Strigeidida; family Schistosomatidae; genus Schistosoma; species Schistosoma mansoni. Next base: position 1,703 of record NW_017386662.1, read on the forward strand.
ATAAACATGATTTCGAAGATGGCGACGATGATTTCCTTAGTGGTGTTGGTGGTGAAGATTGCGCGGACGACTAAACTGATGAGTGTGTTGACGGTCACGTGGTCACTCTGAGGATGACCTTGAGAAGGAATGTGAGTGAGCTGATGATAAACATGATTTTGAAGATGGCGACGATGATTTCCATAGTGGTCATTGTGGTGCTGCTGCTGGTGATGAAGATGACGTGGACGACGAAACTGATGAGTGTTGACGGTCACGTGATCATTCTGAGGATGACCTTGAGAAGGAATGTGAGTGAGCCGATGATAAACATGATTTTGAAGATGGCGACGATGATTTCCATAGTTGTGATTGTGGTGGTGGTGGTGATGAAGATGGCGCGGACGACGAAACTGATGAGTGTGTTGACGGTCACGTGATCACCCTGAGGATGACCTTGAGAAGGAATGTGAGTGAGCCGATGATGAACATGATTTCGAAGATGGCGACGATGATTTCCATAGTGGTCATTGTGGTGGTGGTGCTGATGTATATATATATATATATATATATAATATATATAGCAAGAATAAACTGATCGGTCATAATTTCTACACTTGTTCAGTTGACCATATTTGGATCATTTAGTGTCTATAAATGCCCGGATATTGCTCAAATATTGAGTTTGATAACCGGAACTGATTTATGACGTTCCTATTCCTAACTCTAACCTATAGTTCTAAAACCTTAAGTTAATACCTTACATCATTTACAGCTCTCTTTTGAAAATAGCAAAGAAGGCTCTTATGGTCACTTAAGCATCGTTTAAAGAGCTTTCATAAATTATGGCCTCATCGAGAGTGGACCATACCTCTAAAATCCTCATGCTGAGAGATTGATATCCCTTATTATCTGATAAGTTATAGTTGCTTACTTAAACCTGATACCCCTTAACCAGGAGCATATACCGCCCACCAACATTGCCCGTCAAACTCTGTACTAGACAATATTTTCCAGTTGTTTCCCTGCATGAATAAAGAAAAAGGGTTGGGGGTAGGGTCAGCATCCCCATCCCTTAGGAAGCAACGTTGCTTAAAAAGCAATACATAACACCTTTCCAGTGAGAAACAATATCAGTGTCCACTGTTGTACGTCGCATGACAAAGCTGTTATACCCTAGTGAAGATAAAGTACAGGTAACTTCTGAGATCTATTAATGGACTAGATTAATTATATCTATAGTACTCTTATCATAAGTCTCATTTCGACTTATAGATTATTATTTTACGATTTACAGTCCTCGAATTATCTTCAGTTTACTTATTACCGTCTGCCACGTTCACAGCCACATTTGGCTTGATCCTGTACAAATATTATTTTCTATTTTATGGTATGATGCGGTCTATCTGTCTGGCATATGTACCGTGTACGCTTGAAATAAATGATTCGCCTAGCAGGTGTTATTAGTGGCCTGGACTCAATTGAAAGGGCTTGACGGACAAAAGACTAATAAGGGCGCAAGGCTACTCATACCGGTCGAAAATTATTGGTTTAGCACAGTGCTATGATTGGATAAATCGTATTTCCATGGGTGATTAAATCACGGTATAAATTCACAACAAAAGCACATGCAGCTCCCTAACACCGAGTTAAATGAAACAAGCTTATCAAGTAGGAAATCTTTATATCAGATAAAACATTGTCAAATCGCTTGGATTCAAACGAAAACCATTTAGATTCACTTAGTATTGTTTGTTAGAATCTTCCCATTGATGTTCAGGATTGCAACTGGTCAGTCTCTAATTGGCATATATGCATACTGTGCCTATTGCCTCCATATAGCCTTAATTCACAAGCTTTCTAAACAAAGAAGGATAGTGGCTAGCAGTGGAATCCAGTTTGACGCGCGTTTCGTCCTATTTGGGACTCGTCAGCTGGATGAACCTGCATATCAAAGTTGATGTTCACTTCGGGACATGAACCCAGTACCGTTCGTTTCAAACGCCATCGCATTATTCACTTGGCCAGTTCTGATAGCCACTTGCTTGTGTAATGGGGTGAAGTTTAAATTCAATTAGTATAACTTGGCCATATGTGCATACTGTGCGTATTGCTGCCTCGATATAGCCTTATTTCACAAGCATTGTAAGCATAAAAGTAATATTTCTGCAGCAATTTGGAAGGCTCTTCCGGTCTCCCACATTGTCTGGACATTCCATCTACCTATAAAACTTATCGCTCTGGTTGTTAGCAGATGTATCGGCCTCATGACTTCCGAAGGAACTCGGCTTTCATCATGAGACGTCATAACTATTCCTTTTACGCCCAGGGCAGAGTTTAAATGGTTTGAATATTTTTTTCTGGTTTGCGTTTTTTAGCGAGTTGGTTTTCTACGGGATAGGGTCTCTAACCCCATGCCCAACTCTCCTCCTTTACCCGGGATCGCGACCGGCAGTAGCCCTCGGAGGAGCTACAGGCGGAATATATATATATATATATACCATTTGATTAATATATGACTTCATCTCTTATTGCATATAATAAACACAATAATTGTAAAACAAAGCATATATATATAATATATAGATTATATAGAAGCAATATCATCAGAAAGACCGGGTATAACTATCAAAACAACAGCAACACAACATAAAAACTTACCTTCAGCAGTTCAAACAAAATATGATA
>NW_017386661.1:0-1552 GCF_000237925.1 Schistosoma mansoni
GAAGAGGTCTACCGAGCTATTGAGGTCATTCAAAAGGGGACTCGACATTCTCACGTCACTTTGGCACAGACTGCAGTGAAACAAGAAAGTGGCATGGCGAGCAGAACCACTGCATGAACGAATGCTTTAAAGGGGGACGAGTGTGGTGTGGTCTACTTATATCCACATAAGTAGTATATATGGTGAGCAAGGAATAGAATATCTGACAGCAGAAGATTGAGAAGATCAAGAAGAGAAGAACAGAAATCAAAAGCAATTTGTGTGGAAATCCAGGAACAATGAAGCCTGAGACAATTGAAGAACATTTTGCAAATAGAGTATCATAGTATGGTTTTTGCATTTTACCAAAGAACGTTGTAATTTGTGCAAAATATTTAGTTGGTTGTCCTCATGTGTGTTGTCATTCACTACATTTGGTGTCGCTGCCAACCAGTAGGAGGAAGGGTGCTGTTCTGCGGACGCCGCTGCGGGTCTGGAGTTGAGGTGCTAGTTGGGCCAGTCTTGTGCGGAGAGTTGGCGTCGAGTGGAGAGATCTGGCGTGGCGGCGTTGGCTGTAGCGGGTGCTGTTGACGGAGAGGAGCAGTGGGAAGTGCGGCTGCTGGATGGACATCGGATGTAGATGGCTCAGCAGGCCGGTGGAGTACGGATGTTGAACGTCCCAGGTGTCGGGTGCATGCGGATGTTGGTGCCACGGCAAGTCGACTGAGCTATGAAGGTCAGCGCGGCGCAGACTCGACATTCTCACGAACAGTTTGGCACAGACTGCAGTTGAACCAGAAAGTGGCATGGCGAGCAGAACACCGCATGAACGAATGCTTTAAAGGGGGACAAATGTGGTGTGGTCTACTTATATCCACATAAGTAGTATATATGGTGTTCAAGGAATAGAATATCTGACAGCAGAAGATTGAGAAGATCAAGAAGAGAAGAACAGAAATCAAAAGCAATTTGTGTGGAAATCCAGGAACAATGAAGCCTGAGACAATTGAAGAACATTTTGCAAATAGAGTATCATAGTATGGTTTTTGCATTTTACCAAGTAACGTTGTAATTTGTGCAAAATATTTAGTTGGTTGTCCTCATGTGTGTTGTCATTCACTACATTTGGTGTCGCTGCCAACCAGTAGGAGGAAGGGTGCTGTTCTGCGGACGCCGCTGCGGGTCTGGAGTTGAGGTGCTAGTTGGGCCAGTCTTGTGCGGAGAGTTGGCGTCGAGTGGAGAGATCTGGCGTGGCGGCGTTGGCTGTAGCGGATGCTGTTGACGGAGAGGAGCAGTGGGAAGTGCGGCTGCTGGATGGACATCGGATGTAGATGGCTCAGCAGGCCGGTGGAGTACGGATGTTGAACGTCCCAGGTGTCGGGTGCATGCGGATGTTGGTGCCACGGCAGGTCGACCGAGCTATGGAGGTCAGCGCGCCGCAGACTCGACATTCTCACGAACAGTTTGGCACAGACTGCAGTTGAACACGAAAGTGGCATGGCGAGCAGAACCACCGCATGAACGAATGCTTTAAAGGGGGACGAGTGTGGTGTGGTCTACTTATATCCACATA
>NW_017386661.1:1752-3788 GCF_000237925.1 Schistosoma mansoni
TCTTCAAGTGTGTTGTCATTCACTACATTTGGTGTTGCTGCCAACCAGTAGGAGGAAGGGTGTTGTTCTGCGGACGCCGCTGCGGGTCTGGAGTTGAGGTGCTAGTTGGGCCAGTTTTGTGCGGAGAGTTGGCGTCGAGTGGAGAGATCTGGCGTGGCGGCGTTGGCTGTAGCGGGTGCTGTTGACGGAGAGGAGCAGTGAGAAGTGCGGCTGCTGGATGGACATCGGATGTAGATGGCTCAGCAGGCCGGTGGAGTATGGATGTTGAACGTCCCAGGTGTCGGGTGCATGCGGATGTTGGTGCCACGGCAGGTCGACCGAGCTATGGAGGTCAGCGCGCCGCAGACTCGACATTCTCACGAACAGTTTGGCACAGATTGCAGTGAAACAAGAAAGTGGCATGGCGAGCAGAACCACCGCATGAACGAATGCTTTAAAGGGGGACGAGTGTGGTGTGGTCTACTTATATCCACATAAGTAGTATATATGGTGAGCAAGGAATAGAATATCTGACAGCAGAAGATTGAGAAGATCAAGAAGAGAAGAACAGAAATCAAAAGCAATTTGTGTGGAAATCCAGGAACAATGAAGCCTGAGACAATTGAAGAACATTTTGCAAATAGAGTATCATAGTATGGTTTTTGCATTTTACCAAGTAACGTTGTAATTTGTGCAAAATATTTAGTTGGTTGTCCTCATGTGTGTTGTCATTCACTACATTTGGTGTCGCTGCCAACCAGTAGGAGGAAGGGTGCTGTTCTGCGGACGCCGCTGCGGGTCTGGAGTTGAGGTGCTAGTTGGGCCAGTCTTGTGCGGAGAGTTGGCGTCGAGTGGAGAGATCTGGCGTGGCGGCGTTGGCTGTAGCGGGTGCTGTTGACGGAGAGGAGCAGTGGGAAGTGCGGCTGCTGGATGGACATCGGATGTAGATGGCTCAGCAGGCCGGTGGAGTACGGATGTTGAACGTCCCAGGTGTCGGGTGCATGCGGATGTTGGTGCCACGGCAGGTCGACCGAGCTATGGAGGTCAGCGCGCCGCAGACTCGACATTCTCACGAACAGTTTGGCACAGACTGCAGTGAAACAAGAAAGTGGCATGGCGAGCAGAACCACCGCATGAACGAATGCTTTAAAGGGGGACGAGTGTGGTGTGGTCTACTTATATCCACATAAGTAGTATATATGGTGAGCAAGGAATAGAATATCTGACAGCAGAAGATTGAGAAGATCAAGAAGAGAAGAACAGAAATCAAAAGCAATTTGTGTGGAAATCCAGGAACAATGAAGCCTGAGACAATTGAAGAACATTTTGCAAATAGAGTATCATAGTATGGTTTTTGCATTTTACCAAGTAACGTTGTAATTTGTGCAAAATATTTAGTTGGTTGTCCTCATGTGTGTTGTCATTCACTACATTTGGTGTCGCTGCCAACCAGTAGGAGGAAGGGTGCTGTTCTGCGGACGCCGCTGCGGGTCTGGAGTTGAGGTGCTAGTTGGGCCAGTCTTGTGCGGAGAGTTGGCGTCGAGTGGAGAGATCTGGCGTGGCGGCGTTGGCTGTAGCGGGTGCTGTTGACGGAGAGGAGCAGTGGGAAGTGCGGCTGCTGGATGGACATCGGATGTAGATGGCTCAGCAGGCTGGTGGAGTACGGATGTTGAACGTCCCAGGTGTCGGGTGCATGCGGATGTTGGTGCCACGGCAGGTCGACCGAGCTATGGAGGTCAGCGCGCCGCAGACTCGACATTCTCACGAACAGTTTGGCACAGACTGCAGTGAAACAAGAAAGTGGCATGGCGAGCAGAACCACCGCATGAACGAATGCTTTAAAGGGGGACGAGTGGTGGTGTGGTCTACTTATATCCACATAAGTAGTATATATGGTGAGCAAGGAATAGAATATCTGACAGCAGAAGATTGAGAAGATCAAGAAGAGAAGAACAGAAATCAAAAGCAATTTGTGTGGAAATCCAGGAACAATGAAGCCTGAGACAATTGAAGAACATTTTGCAAATAGAGTATCATAGTATGGTTTTTGCATTTTA
>NW_017386661.1:3988-4771 GCF_000237925.1 Schistosoma mansoni
ACATAAGTAGTATATATGGTGAGCAAGGAATAGAATATCTGACAGCAGAAGATTGAGAAGATCAAGAAGAGAAGAACAGAAATCAAAAGCAATTTGTGTGGAAATCCAGGAACAATGAAGCCTGAGACAATTGAAGAACATTTTGCAAATAGAGTATCATAGTATGGTTTTTGCATTTTACCAAGTAACGTTGTAATTTGTGCAAAATATTTAGTTGGTTGTCCTCATGTGTGTTGTCATTCACTACATTTGGTGTCGCTGCCAACCAGTAGGAGGAAGGGTGCTGTTCTGCGGACGCCGCTGCGGGTCTGGAGTTGAGGTGCTAGTTGGGCCAGTCTTGTGCGGAGAGTTGGCGTCGAGTGGAGAGATCTGGCGTGGCGGCGTTGGCTGTAGCGGGTGCTGTTGACGGAGAGGAGCAGTGGGAAGTGCGGCTGCTGGATGGACATCGGATGTAGATGGCTCAGCAGGCTGGTGGAGTACGGATGTTGAACGTCCCAGGTGTCGGGTGCATGCGGATGTTGGTGCCACGGCAGGTCGACCGAGCTATGGAGGTCAGCGCGCCGCAGACTCGACATTCTCACGAACAGTTTGGCACAGACTGCAGTGAAACAAGAAAGTGGCATGGCGAGCAGAACCACCGCATGAACGAATGCTTTAAAGGGGGACGAGTGTGGTGTGGTCTACTTATATCCACATAAGTAGTATATATGGTGAGCAAGGAATAGAATATCTGACAGCAGAAGATGAGAAGATCAAGAAGAGAAGAACAGAAATCAAAAGCAA
>NW_017386660.1:0-4373 GCF_000237925.1 Schistosoma mansoni
CGTATTACCTCGAGATGGCCTTAATTCACAAGCATTATAAGCAAAGATGGATAATGGCTAGCAGTGGAATCCAGGAGCGCGGCCAATGAGAGACTGATCAGTTGCAGTCCTAAGCATCAATGGGAAGATTCAAATAAACGATACTAAGTGAATTTAAACTTCACCCCATTGCACAAGCAAGTGGCTGTCAGGACTCAGTAGCTGAGTGGATAACGCGATGACGTTTAAAGCGAAAGGTACTGAGTTCGAGTCGCAGAGTGAACGTCAACTCTGAGATGCAGGTACATCCAGCTGACGAGTTCCATGTAGGATGAAACGCGCGTCCTGCATTCCACTACTAGCCACTATCTATCTTTGCTTATAAAGTAAATAGATAGTTACTAATCAGATAACACTGACTGTAAACTATTGTTTAAAAAGAAAACGAATAAAATAATTGTACACATATATCACAAAATTAGTGACAATATTCTATACTTTACTTATAGTGTTCCATAATATTGAGTTCAGAACACTGAACATATAAGATACTCACTTCCTGTTCATGTATTCTAAGATATATGAATCCCAAATTAAACCAGAAGATAGAAGTATATTCACTTATTTAAGAATTATATATATCTTGAAGATAGTGCATACATTAAAATTATTTTTGCTCATAACCTACTTACTCTTATTTGAGATTTCAAAACCTAGATGAGAATGATTAATCTTCCTTACTAACTATCATCCACTACTGTAAGCAAAGATGGATAGTGGCTAGCAGTGGAATCCAGGATGCATAGTATGCACATATGCCAATTAGAGACTGACCAGTTGCAGTCCTAAACATCAATGGGAAGATTCAAACAAACAATACTAAGTGACTTTATCATCCACTACGTTTTTTTATCTCTTTACCAATTATAAAACAACAATTACAAGAATTTTGTGAAAATGACCAACGCATTTATTAAATTATAAATTCTGACTTTTATATAATTGATAATAAGATTATACTAATCATATTAATGATTATTTATCTTACTGTAAGTTTTTTTTCCGAATATCTTTTAGTTTTTGCGCACTTTTTATCATGTCAAAAAATTTACCGTGCAATTACCCCTTCCAGCCATAGGAACACGGTGAAGCCTAGGAGGCCCTTCTGGAGAAGAGTGCTACATCGAAGCACGGCACAACTACTGTAGCTCAATAGCTGTTTTTGTATTGCTTAGGCAGAACCATTACATCATTCTTTCTTTCCTTTATTTTTTTGGGCAGATTCATTATTTCTTTCCTTTTGAACGAACAATAATTATGCAATGATTCTTTGTAGCAATCGTAATCATTGGTGGGTATAGGTAGAGTGGTTGATTAGGTCGATCTCCACCACCCGTTAGTATATGGGATCAGTGCCATGATCCAGGAGGCACGACGAGGATGTGTGAGTCGGGTTCTGCCTCCCACCGTACAATTAATTTTTCTAACACCATCCAATATTTATTGGCGTGGTTTATCAACTAATTTATATTAAATTTTACATATATCTTATCTCCTTATTCAACCTCTTCTGGACTGCAAAGGCTGTTAACAGCTTAAATTGTCAACATTAAAAAAGTTTTTGTATATGATCTTGTTTATTTATTTATTATCAGTGGATTTATTCAATATTATATTTTTGGTACAATATAGAATTCTCACAACAAAAGTATTTCAACAAGTTTCCCTTTCTTATTTCTTGATCGATCCTTACAATAAATATTGAGTGATCACCAGTTAGATGTTAGCCGTCCACGAATCAACATCTGAATAATGTATATTTTTTTCGATGCATATTGACAGCAACCACGATGTCTCTGATTAAGTTCATTCATAACTCGTACAGCGAAATGTCGTAAACTTTTCAAACACACCGGAATAGGTTATGACACTAATAAGCATAATGATGTGTTAAAACAAACAAGAAAACAAATAACTTGTTGGAATATCTAGATGGTAAGAACACGTAGCCCAGATATTCAAGCAGACCGCCTAGTACTGATATTGAAATCTTGCAGACAACCAGCTAATGTTATTCTATCATATACAAGTCATTTGCTTCACTCATAACTTTCCATTAGTTTACAATTAGCTGCAAATATACAGGCATATATATATATATATATATATATATATATATATACTGCTTATACTCTATATATATATATATATATATATATACTGCTTATACTCTTACTATTTCTACCACTATGGGATTTGAATGGACAACTGCATCTCTGTTCTAATGTGGTATGACAACTCGAACTGATGTACATACATACGAAGTTCTACGTTGTGACTGACTGATATATTGATATACATATAAGATTTTATTGTTTAAAAAACCCAGCTTATTATTATCATTATAATGAAAAACATTCATTTATTATCTTGGTTTCCAATTAAAATGTAGGGTAGACATGATTTGTAACCATATTTTTTTTCCACAGTTTATACTGCTTTATATTTACAGTATTTTAAATAAATTAAATGATTTACTCAAATTACTATTATTATCATAATAATTATTACTTTATAAAGACCCCTAACTGAGAACAGTGTGAGATAGATAAACATTTTTTCCTGTTGTGACATTTATAATACAGAATTGAAGAGGATACCAAATTTATAAAAATTTCAATGTATTCTAGTTTAATTAAATTAATGCTGATCTATTACTTTTAGTATAAACAGTTTGTGGGGATTGTTTATTTATGTAGTTTACATCATAAACTGAAATGAACTAGATAACCATTGTAAATCAGTAAGCCTAGTACAGTTGTTTTACCTAGTATGGGACTGGTGGAGTTCACTTATGTTAAGAGAGAGAAAGTTATCCAACGTTGGCAATGGAAGGCGGTCGCATTATAGAGCGAATCTATTTAATTTAAAAATGTGTACCATAGATGCTGTCCCAGTGGTCTACATGTTAAGCTCACACACTCCAGACTGAAATTCCTGAGTTTAATCCTTATTTGTGAGGTCGTGAATGTGCTCTGTTGAGGAGTCACATGTTAGGACTAAACGATTATTCAGTCCTTCATTGTTTTCTAAGATTAATCCGTGATGTAAAGTATAAAAATTAAATAACTTCGGCATACTTCTTGTTTGATTACTCATTATTTATCTTTTCTTGAGAGTACAATTCAGTGGAGAATTAACTAGCGATATTATTATTATTGATCTTTTTAAATACATCTGGTATGTACTCAAACAAATATAGGTTATCTGCTTTTGTTTCACCCATGTATATTTACCAATTTATCTGCTTTAATGTAGAAGTTCGTGTAGGGCGCGCAAGCGGACAACTTAGCCAGCAAGCTATTGAGCGTTTCCCTGGAGTTTGGAAAGACCAAATAACTAACTTTATTTTATCCCACAAGGTCAGTGATGGTGACGTGGAAAATACACTACCACAGTTTCCTGAAAAAAGGTTTTATCTCGCCTCTCGCACATAACAGAAGCTGTAGGGATTTAACAATGATCATAGTTGTTGCGTTTAGGAAAAATATAGTAACATCTCTTTCTCCTTCTTGGCCTGATAAAACTAAATAAACGATTTTGACAAAGCTTATATATATAAGATTTACCTCAAGTCTAAATTATTAATGACAAATCTGTGAGACTTTAATTTATGGACAACCTTTGAGCAACTCTAAAATGGCCATGAGAATGTCCACCTACTGATTAGAGTTAAATGAGGATTTTAAACCAATGTGAAAGATATGGATTATGATTTACAGTTAAATGATAAGGTTAGAAATCATACTCAATATTTTCATCACGAGCAGATATCGGCTAAAATATCAAGAGACTATTTAATCAAATGAATTAAGAATTTTGCTCTGAAATCCAAGATCTATAATTGTGAATCTGATTAGTTCATCTAGAAATTATAATCTTGCAAACAAATCTTATCCATCACAAAAATTAACTAACAAAAAAACTTGGAAACACTGGACGGCCGTTTCGTTCTGCTATGGGATTTCTCAACAGTGCGCATCCACGATCCCACCTCGCCAGATTCGAAACCAGGACCTAACAGTCTCGCGACAGAGCGCTTAACCACTAGACCACTCAGCTGGCATCACATGGTGTTAATGTCTAACTTCAACCAATCCATGAAGTTGAGCAACTGTTCACTAATTGTCTTCAGTGAGTTCCTATCTCACAACAGACGTGGTTTGAACTCCACTGGTCACTGCTTCTCACTAGGACTCCAGGAAATATTTCGTGAAGTCAGTCTCCAGTGAGCATATGATTATAATGAGAAGGGGTTTTGTGGAGATTTCAGTATTTTCATAGATGGAATCATGAGTCAATTGAAGCTAGACTACCATGAAAAACTGGAAGCA
>NW_017386659.1:0-2552 GCF_000237925.1 Schistosoma mansoni
TCTGCTCGAAACCATTTTTCATCGGTATTCAATTTGATCATTTCGGTAGTCATTTTGTTGAAAAAAACAAAGAATTAGCAGGTGTTACAAAATATCAAATATTTACCAAGTGTTCTTCTGTTTTTTCAGTAGTTTTCATGAGTTCTTCACTAACCTGAACTTCAGTGCTCCTCAACGTTGTTTTAATGTGTTTGACGGGTGTTGAAGTACTCAGGTCGTTGACATCCGAGCCCTTCTAAATGAATAGATCAGTAGCGTTCATTACTAGTCATCAAATACCATTCTATAAATTCATTATTCATTACACACCACTGTAAGTGATCATGAGAAAAGAGAATTCCACAAAGAGTTACACAATTTGCATTCGTACAATCAGTTGAGATATCAACTAGGGATTTGACAACCTGTGTGCTCAGTATACACAATCCTACACCATGGTGGCCGACTCATTTCTGTGATGAAATTTGTGTTCTAGATGTCACATCTGATCACAAACGTAATATGAATCAAAAGACTAATAATTGACGGCTTAATTAAACCAATCTAATAGGGTTACATATTTGTCAACAGAGAATCAAAAATCATTGTTCTGGGCTTCAACAATGGCGATCTACATACTCTCACCAATTTTCCTAGTGTGATACACAAATTTCAACTGTTTACGCTTCTCTGCTCGAAACCATTTCATCGGTATTCAATTTGATCATTTCGGTAGTCATTTGTTGAAAAAAACAAAGAATTAGCAGGTGTTACAAAATATCAAATATTTACCAAGTGTTCTTCTGTTTTTTCAGTAGTTTTCATGAGTTCTTCACTAACCTGAACTTCAGTGCTCCTCAACGTTGTTTTAATGTGTTTGACGGGTGTTGAAGTACTCAGGTCGTTGACATCCGAGCCCTTCTAAATGAATAGATCAGTAGCATTCATTACTAGTCATCAAATACCATTCTATAAATTCATTATTCATTACACACCACTGTAAGTGATCATGAGAAAAGAGAATTCCACAAAGAGTTACACAATTTGCATTCGTACAATCAGTTGAGATATCAACTAGGGATTTGACAACCTGTGTGCTCAGTATACACTATCCTACACCATGGTGGCCGACTCATTTCTGTGATGAAATTTGTGTTCTAGATGTCACATCTGATCACAAACGTAATATGAATCAAAAGACTAATAATTGACGGCTTAATTAAACCAATCTAATAGGGTTACATATTTGTCAACAGAGAATCAAAAATCATTGTTCTGGGCTTCAACAATGGCGATCTACATACTCTCACCAATTTTCCTAGTGTGATACACAAATTTCAACTGTTTACGCTTCTCTGCTCGAAACCATTTCATCGGTATTCAATTTGATCATTTCGGTAGTCATTTGTTGAAAAAAACAAAGAATTAGCAGGTGTTACAAAATATCAAATATTTACCAAGTGTTCTTCTGTTTTTTCAGTAGTTTTCATGAGTTCTTCACTAACCTGAACTTCAGTGCTCCTCAACGTTGTTTTAATGTGTTTGACGGGTGTTGAAGTACTCAGGTCGTTGACATCCGAGCCCTTCTAAATGAATAGATCAGTAGCATTCATTACTAGTCATCAAATACCATTTTATAAATTCATTATTCATTACACACCACTGTAAGTGATCATGAGAAAAGAGAATTCCACAAAGAGTTACACAATTTGCATTCGTACAATCAGTTGAGATATCAACTAGGGATTTGACAACCTGTGTGCTCAGTATACACTATCCTACACCATGGTGGCCGACTCATTTCTGTGATGAAATTTGTGTTCTAGATGTCACATCTGATCACAAACGTAATATGAATCAAAAGACTAATAATTGACGGCTAATTAAACCAATCTAATAGGGTTACATATTTGTCAACAGAGAATCAAAAATCATTGTTCTGGGCTTCAACAATGGCGATCTACATACTCTCACCAATTTTCCTAGTGTGATACACAAATTTCAACTGTTTACGCTTCTCTGCTCGAAACCATTTCATCGGTATTCAATTTGTTCATTTCGGTAGTCATTTGTTGAAAAAAACAAAGAATTAGCAGGTGTTACAAAATATCAAATATTTACCAAGTGTTCTTCTGTTTTTTCAGTAGTTTTCATGAGTTCTTCACTAACCTGAACTTCAGTGCTCCTCAACGTTGTTTTAATGTGTTTGACGGGTGTTGAAGTACTCAGGTCGTTGACATCCGAGCCCTTCTAAATGAATAGATCAGTAGCGTTCATTACTAGTCATCAAATACCATTCTATAAATTCATTATTCATTACACACCACTGTAAGTGATCATGAGAAAAGAGAATTCCACAAAGAGTTACACAATTTGCATTCGTACAATCAGTTGAGATATCAACTAGGGATTTGACAACCTGTGTGCTCAGTATACACTATCCTACACCATGGTGGCCGACTCATTTCTGTGATGAAATTTGTGTTCTAGATGTCACATCTGATCACAAACGTAATATGAATCAAAAGACTAATAATTGACGGCCTAATTAACCAATCTAATAGGGTTACATA
>NW_017386659.1:2752-4578 GCF_000237925.1 Schistosoma mansoni
CACCAATTTTCCTAGTGTGATACACAAATTTCAACTGTGTACGCTTCTCTGCTCGAAACGATTTCATCGGTATTCAATTTGATCATTTCGGTAGTCATTTGTTGAAAAAAACAAAGAATTAGCAGGTGTTACAAAATATCAAATATTTACCAAGTGTTCTTCTGTTTTTTCAGTAGTTTTCATGAGTTCTTCACTAACCTGAACTTCAGTGCTCCTCAACGTTGTTTTAATGTGTTTGACGGGTGTTGAAGTACTCAGGTCGTTGACATCCGAGCCCTTCTAAATGAATAGATCAGTAGCATTCATTACTAGTCATCAAATACCATTCTATAAATTCATTATTCATTACACACCACTGTAAGTGATCATGAGAAAAGAGAATTCCACAAAGAGTTACACAATTTGCATTCGTACAATCAGTTGAGATATCAACTAGGGATTTGACAACCTGTGTGCTCAGTATACACTATCCTACACCATGGTGGCCGACTCATTTCTGTGATGAAATTTGTGTTCTAGATGTCACATCTGATCACAAACGTAATATGAATCAAAAGACTAATAATTGACGGCTTAATTAAACCAATCTGATAGGGTTACATATTTGTCAACAGGGAATCAAAAATCATTGTTCTGGGCTTCAACAATGGCGATCTACATACTCTCACCAATTTTCCTAGTGTGATACACAAATTTCAACTGTTTACGCTTCTCTGCTCGAAACCATTTCATCGGTATTCAATTTGATCATTTCGGTAGTCATTTGTTGAAAAAAACAAAGAATTAGCAGGTGTTACAAAATATCAAATATTTACCAAGTGTTCTTCTGTTTTTTCAGTAGTTTTCATGAGTTCTTCACTAACCTGAACTTCAGTGCTCCTCAACGTTGTTTTAATGTGTTTGACGGGTGTTGAAGTACTCAGGTCGTTGACATCCGAGCCCTTCTAAATGAATAGATCAGTAGCGTTCATTACTAGTCATCAAATACCATTCTATAAATTCATTATTCATTACACACCACTGTAAGTGATCATGAGAAAAGAGAATTCCACAAAGAGTTACACAATTTGCATTCGTACAATCAGTTGAGATATCAACTAGGGATTTGACAACCTGTGTGCTCAGTATACACTATCCTACACCATGGTGGCCGACTCATTTCTGTGATGAAATTTGTGTTCTAGATGTCACATCTGATCACAAACGTAATATGAATCAAAAGACTAATAATTGACGGCTTAATTAAACCAATCTAATAGGGTTACATATTTGTCAACAGGGAATCAAAAATCATTGTTCTGGGCTTCAACAATGGCGATCTACATACTCTCACCAATTTTCCTAGTGTGATACACAAATTTCAACTGTTTACGCTTCTCTGCTCGAAACGATTTCATCGGTATTCAATTTGATCATTTCGGTAGTCATTTGTTGAAAAAAACAAAGAATTAGCAGGTGTTACAAAATATCAAATATTTACCAAGTGTTCTTCTGTTTTTTCAGTAGTTTTCATGAGTTCTTCACTAACCTGAACTTCAGTGCTCCTCAACGTTGTTTTAATGTGTTTGACGGGTGTTGAAGTACTCAGGTCGTTGACATCCGAGCCCTTCTAAATGAATAGATCAGTAGCATTCATTACTAGTCATCAAATACCATTCCATAAATTCATTATTCATTACACACCACTGTAAGTGATCATGAGAAAAGAGAATTCCACAAAGAGTTACACAATTTGCATTCGTACAATCAGTTGAGATATCAACTAGGGATTTGACAACCTTGTGTGCTCAGGTATACACTATCCTACACCATGGTGGCCGACTCAT
>NW_017386658.1:0-4388 GCF_000237925.1 Schistosoma mansoni
TGGTGGTGGTTGTAGTGAATGTGTATGAAGTTGATGGTTGTGACCCCACGATGGAGTGATCACACTTGGTGTTGATCTGATGTTTGTTGGGGTAAATTGATGAGCCTTGATCGATCTACACATGTTGTGCATCATGGACATGTGTGTGAACCAATCAGGGTACATGATTGCGTGTAATTGAGTAGTGGAATGTAGTAGTGGTGGATGTTTGTGTTTTTGTGTTGATTGTGATTAGTTATCACGTGTGTATTTGTGGTAGGTGTAGTTATTGTGGTTGACTGATTGATTGATTGATTGATTGATTGATGGATAGATTGCTTATGTTGGTTGATGTTTGTGAGTGCACATCAGAGTCAGCTGCATTCGGTTATACGTCTACGAGTGCAGTGTTAACTGTGTGCGAAATGGAGATGCGATATGATAGTGTTGGAATTATTTCCACATGATATTGCAACATTTGTTTAGTTGTTTGACGTGTGATTGTGGTGTTGATGTGTTGTAATTCGTGATAATTGGATGCGATCTTGTTTGTTGAATGTGTTGAGTTGTGGTAGTTGTGTTTGTTGGAGGATGTGGATGATGATGATGATGATGATGTGGAGGAGTTGGTGGTGGTTGTAGTGAATGTGTATGAAGTTGATGGTTGTGACCCCACGATGGAGTGATCACACTTGGTGTTGATCTGATGTTTGTTGGGGTAAATTGATGAGCCTTGATCGATCTACACATGTTGTGCATCATGGACATGTGTGTGAACCAATCAGGGTACATGATTGCGTGTAATTGAGTAGTGGAATGTAGTAGTGGTGGATGTTTGTGTTTTTGTGTTGATTGTGATTAGTTATCACGTGTGTATTTGTGGTAGGTGTAGTTATTGTGGTTGACTGATTGATTGATTGATTGATTGATTGATTGATGGATAGATTGCTTATGTTGGTTGATGTTTGTGAGTGCACATCAGAGTCAGCTGCATTCGGTTATACGTCTACGAGTGCAGTGTTAACTGTGTGCGAAATGGAGATGCGATATGATTTATTGAAATTACAGATCCTTTATAATTGTTAAATACAGGAGGAGGACCACGGTAAATAAAAGTCCATAAATTATCGTCATCAGAGTCAGTAATAACAAAAGATCCAGTTGGTAATGTGGATATTGGCTTTGGAGTAGGAGTTGGTCTTTCACTATTTGATGGATCGGTTACTGGTGATTCAATTTGAGGAATGTCTTCTATCAAGTCAAGTGGTGCGTTGGGCCGTTGCTGCAGCAACGCATGACACGCTGACCTTGTTTGTAATCTGTGGTATCGATCGACACCCCCTGAAACCCCCCCTCGCCCAGGGGGCTCGGAGGGGACTATAGGCTTCAAAACAAAAATTTGGAGAGAAAAACAAAAGCAAGAGAGTGGAAGGAAAAATTTATTTGGAGATAGGAGAAGGAGTACAACCTTAATACATTGTATTGTCCCAATGAATTTCAATAGAGTTCCATTGGTCGGACATTAAAGGAACGGAATTATTGGCAGCAGTATCAATGATATTGGGAGTAATGAGTTGGGAAGTACCATCAGCAAAAGTGTAATAGGTCATAGTAATGGCTGTTTCAAGAAGTACATGTCCAAGTAGTCGAGGTGCGGATTCGGATGCGGATACGGGTTCTATGTAGGGCATGAAGATAAACAGGGGTGGTATTTTTCCGTGATGAAGGGTATCACCAAGGACATTGACAACACCACTGGTCACTTGTTGTCGACCAAATATACTTCGGAATCCTTGGTTGGGAAAGTATGTACCAGGTAAGTATGTATAGGTACCAGTTGAAAATTCAGGAGCCAAATAAGGAAGATAGGGATGGTTTTGAAGGTTGTAGGTGCGTGTATATTTTTCGTTTGCAGAGAGTGTTTGAACTTTGTTACATGCTAGTAGACCTTCGTCTTGATTGTTTGGTGGTCCATCGCGCCAAAATGTATCGCTGGATATTTGTACTTGTTGTTTATAAAATGTTGAATGTGTAATGGGTGGTGTAGGTAGTGTGTGAATCACACCTCGATTGTCCTCGGCAATATACATGTACGGGGCGATATTAAACGACGTAACGTCCACCTGAGCTGAGCCCTGAAGCGATTGTTGTAGAGGTATAAAATGAGACAAAGTAATGCTAGCCGTGTGGAATCGGACGTATGGCCAACTTTTGAAAATATTGATTTCAGCACCCCAATTGTCAGCTTGTTTGTGGAGGTAAAAGTCGAGTATTTGGGTGGGTAAACAGGTAATGGCATAGGTGGCGGAGTCATCTCCGGGTTTGTATCCTTGGATGGTAAGATGTTGTCGTCGTCGAACTGTGACATTGCAATGCCAATAATTTCTTGGTTGAAGCCAGGAAGTAGGTCCTTCTTGTTGACCGGTATCGGTTGATCCTTCCCCCGTCTCTGAACTATCCGCTTCCAAGTGTGCACGTTTTGCCATACCAGTGCTTGAAGTGACAACAGCACAACGTAGAAGGTGGTAACGGAATGTGAGATCCGAGTTGGCATTTGAATTTATAGTAATGTGTTCGATTATATAATGCGTCCTTATCCAATGAGCTTGTGTAAAATCCTAATTCATGATTGGTTGAAATGAGGACAGGTATTCTGGGTAGGCGGCAGTCATCTTGGTGTTTGACGTGTATGTCTAATGGTTCACCACCCAATAGCAATTTAAAGTCTTGAACAGTAATAGGAGTTATTCTTGGTTCTTCCATGAGGGCAACAGTTTTTTTCAATAAATTTTGTAAAAAGAATTGAGAATGGTCACCTGATCGTTGAACAGTTCCGTAATTATATTCACCGCATATGAGTTTCAGTAATAAAGATTTACCAGTAGTTGTTGGTCCTTCTAAGCATAAGGTATTGACACGTTTCACCTTCTTATTCATAATGGTGGATACGGAGGCACAAAATACTTTTTTATCAATATCATTCTTTTCCATTAGCATATCAAACCAAGCATCGGAGGCCTCGAAATTTGTTGGATATTCACATTCATCATGTGAACCTTCATATTGTTCATAGGGTGTATCTATTTGAGCGCGTACTAATTCTTCATTATATATTTTAATACAAAGTTTTGCAACTTCTTGCCATTGATTACCAAAATCGTTGTATAAATCTAAACGTTGTTGAGTCGATAAGGAATTTTCAAAGGCATCCATTTGTCTAGTATCATTTAAACGTACCATATCTAATATTAAATCTGTACGTTGTTTTCGCATAATTTGTGTGGGTTTATTATTTTTACGTAATTCTCGATTAAGGTCGGCACAATCCATATCACTTGGTTCAACATTGAGTAAATCAATGTAATACTTTTCCAATTGTTTGCCATGATTTTCAATTTGAGCACCTCGTCTAGCCAAGTATGCACAGAATTTCGACCATTTAATTACGGGAATACAAGTTTTTATTGCATCAGGTAAACTAGACCTTGGCATATTACCCCCATGAAAGATACGTTCGATAGTTCGTCTACGGTTTTTTTGGCTTCCTTGAAAAACAAAGTGGTAGTGATCAATATGATTTATTGAAATTACAGATCCTTTATAATTGTTAAATACAGGAGGAGGACCACGGTAAATAAAAGTCCATAAATTATCGTCATCAGAGTCAGTAATAACAAAAGATCCAGTTGGTAATGTGGATATTGGCTTTGGAGTAGGAGTTGGTCTTTCACTATTTGATGGATCGGTTACTGGTGATTCAATTTGAGGAATGTCTTCTATCAAGTCAAGTGGTGCGTCTAACATAGTTTCAAATGGAATGTTATTGTTAGTCATGTTGTCTTCTCTAGCTATAAGTCGGTCGATAATATCTGCGTCTGAAGATTTACATACTGTTTCATAATGTCCAATGTGTTTACAAAATGAACAGGTATATGTTTTGGCAGGACAGTCTGGGTTATTAAATTTGTGTTCGGTTGATCCACATCCATAGCATTCTGTGTATTCGGGTTTACTTTTTTTGTTGGTGTTATCGGATTTACTGTCAATGATGGCGTGCTTTCGTTTAAGTCCAGATACATATTCTGCATTGGAGGTGGATGCGATTTGGTCGACAGACTTTTGAACTGCTGCTCCAATTTTAAAAGCTGCCTCAATCGTATGTTGAGTTTTCTTTTCATTTGTAGTTGGCAGTTCGGTACCAAGTGGATAGAATTTTCCTTGAATATAAGCACCTGTTGGTAAAGGCATTCTAATGGTTTATTGTTGAAAATCAACAGTTTATATAGACTTATTCCTCCAATCAGAGCAAAGTCCAATCAGAAATCTGTTTGTCCTCCGCTCTGTTCTCCGGAATCGGATTGGAGGAGAGGGAGATAACCAATGAGAAAAAAGATAAAAGATTAATTCCA
>NW_017386657.1:0-4398 GCF_000237925.1 Schistosoma mansoni
CAGACGAGACAAACAAATGTAGCAGCAGTCTCTGCATCAATAGGCCTCAATATACGCAAAGGAAAAAGAATGATTCTCAAATACAACACGGTGAACAGTGACACAGTCACACTGATGGGAGAAACTCTGGAGAATGTAGAAACATTCATGTACCTGGGAAGCATCATTGATGAATAAGGTGGATCTGATGCAGATGTAAAGGCGAGGATTGGCAAAGCAAGGGCAGCATTTCTACAATTGAAGAACATATGGCACTCAAAACAACTCTCAACTAATTCCAAAGTGAGAATCTTCAATACGAACGTTAGGACAGTCTTACTGTACGGAGCTGAAACGTGGAGAACTACTACGAGTAATTATAAACAGTTGTTTACGCAAAATACTCAACATCCATTTTCCGGATACTATCAGCAACAGCGTTTTATGGGAGAGGATAAACCAGCTTCTAGCTGAAGAGGAAATTAGGAAAAGACGTTGGAAGTGGATAGGACATACATTAAAGAAATCATCAAACTTCATTGCGACGCAAACCCTTACCAGGAATCCGGAAGAGAAGCGGAAAAGCGAAAGGCCAAAGAACACATTACGCAGGGAGATTGAAGCAGATATGAAAAGGATGAATGTTAACTGGAAAAAATTGCCCAGGACATGGTTGGATGGAGATTGCTGGTGTGCGGCCTATGCTCCTCGACGAGGGGTAACAGGCGTAAGTAAGTAAGTAAGATGCACAGGATAGTTAATATTCATATATGGATGTATATTACTTAAAATAACATATTATTTTCTAAAATTATTTCAGTCATAAAATTTAATGCATAATTATTATATAAATGTCCTCTTATTTATTTAATGTTTTTAGAAATTTAGTTTTCTGTGTACCAAGAGAGGGAGAAGAAATAAATATGTGAAATCTTGAAAATTGTTTTTTGCTTAATCTGTCTATCTATAATAATGCAGATTAACTAAACAATTGGTTTGTGATATTTTTATTTTGTCCTAAGACTAAGCTTTTGTTTGCCCATCTATATGTTATTATATCTTGTACTGTTCGTAAATTGTAGTAAATTGACTGTAAATCTGTTACTCAGTTTTCTTTCATAAGTGTCCTAGTAATGTATACAGCGAGATTTATTATTTATGATTCATCATAGTCTAGTAATTTGTAAGTTTCTAAGTGTGAATCGTATAAAATAATACAAGGTACTTAGCTGATCTTTTCAGTATTCTTATAGAGCTATTGAGAAATCGGTGAGAATTCATTGTAAGCTATGAATTTTTTTAGCATAAACTTAAATAATATCAACAGACTGATAGTTAGTGGTCATGGGCAGAGGTAAATTTATCTCAACATGAAGATGATCTCTTCCCTCATGAACTGACATTCGTTCATTTTAACTTCAATAATTCTTTTGCTGATGACTGCCAAGTTATAAGGAAAATTAAATTTTGGTGGTGTTCCATTTTCTGAGCTTAATAGTTTCTTTATCGTTGTAGACATCGTCAACATATACTTTATGTAGGCGTGGTTTTTAATTGAACCATTTTTATCCGAAAACACAACCCCTAAAATACCAACCTGCATTGTCAATCTTCTACATTATTACATAGTCATTTGCAAACCTTCTTTGGATTTATATTACTTAAAATATATCTGTTTAACACATCAAAATAACTGATGAACTTTACTAGTGGTTTAGATACCATTAAGAATAGATAGGTGATAAATTTTGTTGAGAATGAATGCTATATTCCTTTTAAGTAAAAAGTACTTAGCTCGACACGGTAAGGAGTTACATGAGTCTGATTTGTAGATAAAAGGAAAATTAATTGATGTAAAGGAATTATAGTCCGGCTTCTCAGTAAATTGTCAAATGTAAATTTTAATTTCACTAAGAATAGTTGATGAAAGTTATTTGGATCTGATGTTATCGAAAACCTGACTAACTGGATCCTAAGCATTGTAGGTCTTCACTTCAATAAATGAAATTGGTTCAATTTTCATAGTTGAAAGCGTGAGTCAATTCAAGCTAGACCACCATGTAAAACCTGGAAGCACTGGACGGCCGTTTCATCCTATTGTGGGACTCTTCAACAGTGCGCGTCCACGACCTCGCCTCACCAGATTCGAACCCAGGACCTACCAGTCTCGCGCGCGAGCACTTGACCGATAGACCACTGAGAAGGCATCTGATGGTGTTTATGTCTAACTCCAACCAATGCACGAAGTTGAGCAACCGTTCACCGATGGTCTTTAGTGAGTTCCTATCTCACAACAGACGTGGTTTGAACTCCACTGGTCACTGCTTCTCACTAGAACTCCAGGATTTGCCTTTCGAAGTCAGTCACTAGTGAGCATATGATTATAAGGGGGTTTGTGGAGATTTAGTATTTTCATAGTTGAAAGCGTAAGTCAATTGACAATAATATGGAAAGTGAATAATTGTTTACCCTTTTACATAGATAACCGATTTTATTGTTTTAAATCATAATGAAAAGTAGATAGATACATAGAATAATCAAGAACATCTAACACTATCAATAATATCTTATAAATGATTCTCACTTATACACATGTAAAATGATCTAATTACGTATATGGTATGAAATCTTGAACTGAAATGGCTTAAAATCAATCTGGTAAAATAGAGCTATAGAAGTAGCGTAAACTATTGTATGCATATGAATCTCGTTTAAGTGGCAAATAATTTAAATTCTATTAGAGTAAATTTACTATTTTAACTATCTCAATATTGTTAATTGTCAGATTGTTAAAGAAATGAAAAACTAGATCATTAAATAATCCACTTACCTTTTCATAACTTTGTGCTGATATAACTACAACAAATATATAAACACCCGAAACAGGAACAGTGAATATACCCGTAGTATTATCATATCCGCTGCCGAGATTCAACATAACTGATTCAAAAATTAATTGACAATTTTTGTTCACTGGTTTATTCTCAATACTTTTTGATAAACCTGTATAAAAAGCTATTTGATATTCTACTGGTCTAGGAATCCATATAGGTTGTAATTTTGCTATAAAAAAAGCAATTTGACAAATAAACAGGTATTAAATCAGATGGTTTTTCGGAGCGGATTTACATCGAGAACTGATGACTCCAGAGGATAGATGAAAATCATGAAACACTTGACATTATGTGCTTAAGTAACAATAACTATGTACTCATTAGTAGCTATCCATAAAATTGAATTTCTCAAGTCCCAAAGGGAACTTGTAACCTATGGATCCATCTAAGTCGTATGTGGGACAACTACTCACAAACGACAATGAAAGAGGAGCATGTAAGATAACTGGATAACTAAAGCTGGAATGTTAGACTCACGACATTAACGTCATCTTTGAGAGACATAAATGTCTGGGGATTAATAACATTGAGTCAAGAATTCCTCATTTTACTAAATACACAATACTGATTAAAGCCATTATTATCAGTAGTAGTGTTTGTATCATTATTGTGTTCATGAAATCATTCTGATGAAATGTCCTAAACTAAGGTACAATAGTTGTCTACTGCTTCCTAGCACCTAGTGTATGTAAAACTGATGTAAGTTTGTGATGAAACTTGATCTCAGAATATGTAATTTGAAATTGATTAATAAAGCTAAATTATGATTATACATCATGAAAATATCTTAGAAGGTCAATTCATCAAGACTACTGATTGAATGTCTGTTGTAGTATGCAATTTCTTATCGCAAAATTTAAGTGAATGATTCATTTTAAAAGATCTATATTAATATAACTAGTAATGTATTACGATCATATAGAAATCTTTTACAAATTCAAAACAATGAGCTAAATCAGAAATTAAGAACAATTTAAACTTATTTTCATTATGGGGGTTGTTTGTGGAGATTTTTAGTAATTTTTTACATATAGTTGAAATCAACCAGATCTGTTGGAAGATATCAACTCATTGAAGACATTGCTGAAATGGTTGCTCATATTCGTGGATTAGTTGAAGTTAGACATTAACACAGTTGGATGTGTCGGCTCAGTGGTCTATCGATTAAGTGCTCTGGAGCGAAACTGGTAGGTCCTGAGTTCGAATCTTGCGAGGCGGGATCGTGGACGCGCACTGCTGAGGAGTCCCACAATAGGACGAAACGGCTGTTCAGTGCTTCCAGGTTTTCCATGGTGGTCTAGCTTGAATTGACTCATGATCTCAACTATATATAAAAAATTATTTTCATTATTTTTAGAAAAATTACCCAATTTCAACTACTAAATTTTCACAACTTGACTCTAATTGAACAACTTCTAATGAGAATAATTCTGCCCAAGTTTTGGAATGACCAGTATTGTGATCATTTGCAGAAAGTATTTGACTAGAAGTACTCTTGTTATCTTCTATAACTAACAAGTGTTCT
>NW_017386656.1:0-4399 GCF_000237925.1 Schistosoma mansoni
AGAGAGAGAGAGGAAGATCTACACATTTTAATGGTGAATTGTGTTCTTTTCGTTATTTTGATATCGATCTAATTTTTATAGACTCTGTATATTTACTAAGTATTCAGAAGCTGTCACAAAGTAGATCAAATATGGTTAAACCTATCTACAAGTCTTTTGACAACTGTATTTTGACTCCAATGTTTGAAATAATATTATAGTTTGTCAAGTCCTAAGTTCAATTTTCATTTGACATGTGTTTCATTACTCTGAGTAACACATTATAAGAAGTTTGTTTTGTGGATATGCTATTAAAATAAGGTTTTATATCAATCACTCTCCAATTTGTGAATAACATTTAATAATAAGCTTTTTAAGCTTACTTCGTAAACTGTGTTTTTTCTTCACTTCAGATTATTTTTCATTGATTACTAAATAACTTTTCTACGTTTAAATAAAGAGCCTTGAAATGAAATGTCACCGATAGTTTATTGAAAAAATAGACTGCTTTACACTGAAAAGCTGTATTTGTCTCAGTGCAATAAATAAAGTAGAGAATTTCCACTGACTATGTTTCACTATGGTTTCTTCATTTAGCTTAAATGGAATGAACCTGATGAAGAAGGTCTGGTAGAGTTTCTGTGCCATAAACATGGGTTCAAGTAAGTCTATTGCTAAATATATTTGAAACTTTATATTTTATCACGATTACCATTTGCGATCTTTTCAGTTATCTGTTTTCCAAACAACACATCTCTGCTAACGTAATTCAGGTGGATTGTGTAGTTCAGAGGTTATTTGTTTAATCTCAAAAGTGTACTGTTGTAATTCAACTTTTGTTGTACTCCCTTACAACTATCTGTCAGTTACTGAGCGAATCGGGAGTCACTATACAAAGCACAGTAACCTGTGTAAATTATGAGATGGAAGCGATCAGATTCAGATATTCAACTACCTGGCCGACAGTTCGTCAAAAACTTATTATTATTTAGTAAAAATGCAATGGTTTCGAAACGTTTTCAGCCAATGATAAAAGTGATGTTGATCTAAAATGTGCGAAAGTTATCCATTTCTTTCGTTGTATCTATATGCAAATAAAGTATTTGAAAGTTTTGCAAAAATATGCTTTACTGATGACTTTCAGCAAGCCCCAAATGACACTGAGAAGATAAACCCTATCTTAGTCAATAAGAATGCAGATAATACAAGTAAATAGTTCATTATATTAAAACCTAAAAAGCTTATCAGTCCTGGTTAGGATTCACGGCTAATATTTTGATTTAAGGCTTAGGAGTTAGGTCACGCTTAAGAGTTAAGCTGGAGTTCAAGACTTAGGGTTATCAGTTAGTAGTAAATAAAAGAGTAAGCGACTGCTCTGCGGCGCCATGTAAATGAAGACATTTGCGGATAAGTTCTTAGTTTTAGGTTGTTAGTGGGACATAGATTGGATGTTTCATGCATGATGGTGTTGCTGCGCGCTGATTGGCTAATTCTAAACCGATCAGCCCGGGTATATTATTGGAGAAAAATCTATAAGCTTCTTATGTATATACTATAAATATATGAACGTTATTTAAACTAGTGATTGCTGTTCACTTATCATTATCATTATCTTATTTTGAATACAATTTAATTCCTGTTCAA
Organism: Schistosoma mansoni; assembly: GCF_000237925.1. Lineage (NCBI taxonomy): Eukaryota > Metazoa > Platyhelminthes > Trematoda > Strigeidida > Schistosomatidae > Schistosoma > Schistosoma mansoni. Next base: position 1,624 of record NW_017386656.1, read on the forward strand.
CGTGTTCTGATTTTGGGGTCTTGTCGAGTGTCATCGTATAAGAATACTAAGCAATAGGAATAGCTGGGTCGTTTATATAGCAAAACACAATTATAACAGTGGCGACGAGGAAAAAGGAAAATTCATTCAAAATGCCTATATCAGATGACCAGCTCAGCCGAATACTACAACAACAGCAAGCACAACTTGATGCACAAATGCGGTTGTTGGAGACTCTGATGCAACAGTTTAGCATCCAAAACTCGAGTTCACATGCTGTTTCAAGTACTTCTTGTGATGCAGTTGCTAGCAGCATCCCAGAATTCATATATGATCCCGAAAGTGGAGATACTTTTCTCACGTGGTTCAAGCGTTGGGAAAATACATTTAGAATAGAATTCTGTCAACAAGATGACGCATGGAAGACTCGGTTGTTGATGCGTAAGTTGGGAAGCAATGAACATGCACGTTATGCTGATCATATATTGCCAAAGTTACCTCGAGAGCTCAGTTTCGAGGAGACAGTAACGCAGTTGTCAGAGATATTCGGCGAATCTTCCTCATTGTTTAGTATTCGATATCAGTGTCTGAATTTGGTGAAACGTGAAGTCGATGGATATGGTGCTCTAGCAGACGTCGTCAACAGAGAATGTGAACGGTTCAAGTTACGCTCGTTGACAGAAGATCAATTTAAATGCCTTGTATTCATCAAAGCTCTGCAGTCACCACAAGATGCTGAAATTAGAACCAGACTTCTAACTCGTTTGGATCAAGACCCAAACGTCACACTCAAGACATTGACAGATGAGTGTAAACGACTACAAAACATCAGACACGACAATCAGTTAATTGAACAGGTAAATTCTAATTTAACCTGCAGTAGTGTAAATGCTATGACTAGGTTAAAAAGTCAGAAGCCGAATAAAACTCATAACAAACCAACGGATCCTTGTTGGTTATGCGGCGATTGGCATTATGTACGGTTCTGTCCATTTAAGAAGCATAAATGTCAGGTGTGCAACAGACGTGGACATAAAGAAGGCCATTGTCCACCGAATCGTACGTCCCAGCCCAAGAAGAAGTATAAACGTCTTCCACGTGTGGTGAAATCAGCTGAGTCTAAATCTCTTTCTCTGGTAGCAGCTTTTCAAACAGACTATGATATTCGGAGAAAGTATGTTACGATCCAGAATAATGGTATGGCGGCTCGTCTTCAAATTGATACAGCATCCGATATTACTCTAGTGTCTAGAGAGACGTATAACTTGCTGGGAAAACCGCCAATGAAGCCATCCAAGAAAACGGCTAAAACCGCATCTGGAGGTGTACTGAAACTAGTTGGTAAATTACAGTGTGAATTTTCCTTCAATGGAAATAACTGTAAAGGGGTATGTTATCTAACAGAACGACCGAACCTTGATCTACTTGGTCTAGATATGTTAGAAAAGCTTGGATTAATGGATATACCCATCAACAGCGTGTGTAACGTGTCGTGTCCATCATTAGACACCACCTCATATGCAAAAAAGACAGGTGAAAAGGTTCTAGAAAATCTTAAGAGAAAATTCGCCGCTGTTTTCCAGAATAGCCTTCGTCACTGCACTAAAGTGAAAGCTCATTTACCCCTGAAACCAGATGCCAAACCGATTTTTCGCCCGAGACGTCCTGTGCCATATGCTGCTCGATCAGGAAAAGGAAGCTCTGGCAATCATTTTTGCTGTCAAAAGATTTCATAAAATGCTTTACGGCCGTAAGTTCACTCTGTTGACAGACCACAAACCACTGATTGCAATATTCGGTTCCAAGAAAGGGATTCCTGTCTACACAGCTAACAGACTACAGCGTTGGGCAATAATGCTTTCGAGCTACTACTTTAACATAAGGTATCAATCAACCAATACTATCGGTCAAGCCGATGCCCTCTCACGACTTATTGGAGCTCAACATCCTGGACCGGAGGACATGATCATTGCCTCGATATCAGTTGATCCAGAAATACGGAGTGTAGTAGCGGCGGCAATCCGAAACACTCCAGTGTCGTCAGATGAAGTCAGAAAAGAGACTCTTCGAGACCTGTTCTACAAGAAGTCAGAAAGTTCCACCTAGAAGGGTGGCCCTCGAAGATTAGTTCAACAGAACTTCAGCAGTTTTATCAGCGCAGATTATCTCTTTCAATCATCGACGATTGTCTCATGTTTGCTGAACGTGTTATAATCCCAAAGAAGTTGCAACCGGCAGTCCTCGAACAGCTGCATGCAGGACATCCTGGAATAAACCGCATGAAGCTCTAGCACGAAGTTATGTATACTGGCCACAATTAGATATCCAACTCGAGCAGCTATCCCGTTCGTGTACAAAATGTGCATTGGCAGCAAAAGCACCACGAAAAGCAGAGTTGCAATCATGGCCGATACCACAGTCACCGTGGCAGCGTATACATTTAGACTTCGCTGGTCCATTCCATGGACAAACTTACCTTCTGGTAGTTGATGCATACAGCAAGTGGCCGGAAATTTTCATTATGGAACATCCAACAGCAAGCTGCACAGTTAGAAAACTGCGGCAATTATTCAGTCGTTTCGGGGTTCCAGAACAAGTAGTCAGCGACAACGGCACACAATTTACATCATCTATCTTTTCAGAATTTTGTCAGCAGAACGGAATCAGGCACATCCGAACACCTCCATTCCATCCGCAATCAAACGGCCAGGTAGAACGTTTTGTTGGTACGTTCAAAAATGCTCTAAAAAAATCAAGAGGGGAGGGTACCACCGACGAGATCTAGAGAGGTCCGAAT
>NW_017386655.1:0-4402 GCF_000237925.1 Schistosoma mansoni
TTATCCAGATGACCTCATATTTGCAGTTTGCACAAAATTTGTTACCATCAGTGACATTCGAAGTCACTACGTCGTCTGCTTGAGAAGAAGAATGCTGTTGACTCAGATTAACATTAACTGTATTTATCTAGTACTGAATGTCTTCCATACTAGGCTGACATTGATGATTTTAGGCCAGATGTAAAACGACAATCTTCGCTAACGATTTCAGCAAAAAATCATACCATGGCGCTCACTAACAGGTGCTCTTTATTACTGTTCACGTTCCATTTCTGATTTGCTTCATTGTGAGAAATTGCTTATTCGATACTTGCGATCCGTACTATGGACTAGCATGAAAGTTCAAAATGCGGATCTGAACCGCATATTTCCAGTGTATTTAGCCGAGATTGATGGATTGCCCATTCCCTCCGATGCTATTTTCTACCTAAATCATAATGCGGCTAGTCCAATATTATTTCGTAGATCATAGTGCGGATTTCCGTGTTGGGGGAATATAGTCTTTGACACGGCTTACTTATGGCTGACCTGAGATACACTCATATATATTTCGCACACCGAGCAATTGTTGATCGTCGTAGGTCGATAAACCATCGTTCGAAAAGGAATCAATGACCAGCATAGACAGTTCTTATAAATCACTAGTGTTCTCTGACTGTCAAATACTCTTCAAACATCGTTATTCTATGATGAAATTGGTGTTGTCTCATTCAACTGAATATCCTAATCATATTGAAGTCATTGTAGCTTAGAATTGAATGTCCCTGCTCAATATGTAGTGAAGGTATAAGCATACAAGGAATGATAGTTATCGAAAACATTTTGTTACATCAGGTATAAGCAATCATTACCTAAACTAATATCCAAACTGCAAGTGGTTACAGAATTCCTCCTTACTATATCGATTATTTTTGGCCTAATTACAAAAAGCGGACAATTATGAACACTTCAATTCTCCTCGTCCAACTATAGAGTTTTTAATCCACGGAAGTCCCTGGTTCATCTTTTCCTATTCTTTGTTCGGACTTAAGCTCAAGATAATCGGTCACTTAGATAAAATAATAGTCTAGTAGACATTAAATTGCATAACATCGGTACAGGTGTCATTAGATGGTTTAAATAACATTACTGAATTTTTAAACCAGCAATCTGCATAACCATTAGGCGTTTCCGACACATTCTGGAATAAAGAGACGTCATCGTTTCATAGATCACAATCCACTGACCGATGCATCAACAGCGGGAATCGATAAATGCCCATCTCAAGGGGTCGTTTACTCTGAGTATATAACACAGTTCACAAGTGATATCCGACGTGTCTAAAGTCAATAAAATCAGGCGGCAGATGCATTATGTCGACTGGATAATAAACGTGATACAACAGTCTATAGTGAATTTCGAGACTTTCAGAAATAAACAAAGAGAGGATCAACACTTATGAAATCAACTTACAACAAACAACTCTATTCACAAACTAAAGCAGTTAACATCACATATTTAGGGTATTCTGATTTACCGTGACAGAACTCAGGCAATGCCTTGACCTTTCGTACCTAAAAGCATGAGAAAATTAATATTTGCTAGCTTCCATTCATTGTTTCATCCTGGCACAAAGGCCTCGACTGGGATGATCAGTACCAGTTATTGATAGTGAAATTTACACAAGGATTCACACAATTGGGTTACAAAGATTTCGGCGTGTCAACATTCCAGGGTTAATCGTTGCACAAATTCAAGTATTGAAGTTCTCTCATAACCAGGTGCGCTTTTCATCCATATGCATATCGAAACGGTAGGCTCTTTACCACGTTCGAATGGTTTGAATTAACTGTCCATATGTACAGATCGATTCAGGAGATTCACTGCAGCCATACTGATAGCAGACATCACAGTTGAAACAGCGGCTAATGTGTCCGTGAGAACTGCAGTGGCGCGTTTTAACCGGTGCGCCACACATAGTGTGTTGAATAGTTATGTTCGGAAACCTCACGAAACTCTGTGAAATGCTGTCTTTAAACGCGGAAACTTCAGAGGTCAACGAATTTAGATCTACCTTTCCACAACAGCAAGCTGCAAGATGGCTTAGCAATAGAAGTGTTTCCACGCAGGCTGGAGTTTAGTGGACAATGGACCTTTGACGGGGTGTGTGTTTGGATAGTCCTTCTCATTCATGATTACCCAACAGATGCAAGCGATTCTTGTCCCATTATAAAATCAATCTTGGGACAAACAGGATACAGCTGTTGATCGGGTTCGAAAGATCATCAAAATCCCAAGTGCCAATATTTATTCTGACAAAGAAAATACATAAACAACACAAACTGGCTTCTCAAATCCCTTTCATTCTATGACTCGTCATTTTGAATTTCATAATAGTTAAAGCTAGTCTTAAAAAGAAATGCTTTTAGATCGTTCGACAAAACTCCTCGCCGACAATCATTAACGACAACCGTCGTCATCTGTCGTACACCACTGACGGGATGACTAAAGTTTTCTACCTCGTCGACTCTGGCTGAGAAGTCAGTGTTCTTCCTGCAAGTTCAAACGATTGACCACACAACACAGTTTCAAACTTACAGGTGGCGAATGCGAAACCGAATTCCACATACATTAACTGATATGTGTATCTTAACGTGAGTTTAATTAAAACCATTTGTAAGATCGATTTTGAATGTTTTGCGTGTGAAAATCTCCATGCATGCAGTTGCAACTTGTTCCTATCGGTTTATTTATGAGTACATTTTATTAGTCTTTCTGATGTCATTTGAGATGGAATAACTTTATTTTATCATCGTTTTTTTCATTTATCTTTCGCTTTCACTGAGTTTTTATGTTTCTTCCTGAACTGTATTTATGATGCTTTATTTGGTACTTAGCTATGGCGACAACCATATTAGTTGTTTCCTATCGGTTTTATTGCTTGAGTTTACTGAGATTGTGCATTTTGTTTGTAAATTGAAGAACTTTTCCAGAATTCGAAATACTTTGCGTCATGAAACAATAAACTACTATCTGTCGAATGGAATGAAACTGGGCAGTGGCGCGTGTCTAAACTGCACTGACAGTTATTCTTCATCCCGAAACTTGGATAATACAACATTCACAGAATCTTCGTTTTTGTCACTATCGGCGACGTGAACGACCGATCCTGTCAACGGATCCTGTATAAGTACCTTGGACAGTGTCGAAAACTGCCACTTTTAACCAGTAATACTACACACCACGTCACAACCACAAGACCATCTGTATCATCGGAGGCACTACGAATAGCTCCTGAAACCTTATATTGACTAAAAACAGGTTCAACCACGAGATGGATTTTGAGATTATTCGGCCGTGAAGCAGCCCATGTGCAAGAACGACAGCAATTATTTTATAGTGAGTAAGAAAACCACTCCCGATCGTTTCCTTTTTGCTGCACAATCGCAATTTGACAGCTACTTTGAAAGATACAACTGGTTTTCGAAAATCAACCTGACTGAGAAAATTCCAATAGCTATAGATGATATCCTTCAAACCGCCATAACCAATCGTTTGGGTTCCTGCATATGCTATTCGTTTTAGGAAATGACGCACAAGCCGTCCAAAAATTCATCTATGATGTAATCTGAGAAAACAACTTCGTAGACGCATATATAGATGACTGCTTGATAGCAGTTTCCGATAGAGAATCCCATCTATAGCATCCGTACCTTGTCACTGAGGGACTTCAGGAACATAGCATTTCTGTAAACACTCGAGAATGTCCAACCATTACCGACACTCCTGTTTTTTATGAGCAAGCCATTGATGCTCATGGCAACCATGCGTAAACAATACCTAGCAACTTTTGGCATTCCTCTTGAGACGGTTATTGGGAACTGAATCGAGATATAGCACTTTCACTCTGTGAAAGGCAGAGCATGTGCTTTCATCACCGACCACAAACCTCTTAACTTGCTCTCTAATGTAAACGTCGAAACAAGAAGCCTCAAAAAACTACGGAAGCTATTTTTAAGAACCTGATTTCATTTAATTCAAAGCTTGTAAAACTGTAACATTTACTTTTGTTCATGGTCTTTTCTACAGATCATAAGCTTTCGTTTGATGTATGATTCACTGACATAGCCTTTTCTGTTCCGAAGACAAAAATTTAGACGTAACCTTTTGTACTCTACTTTCTACTTTAATCCATCAGTTTCGGACATGGATATATCTTGCCAATTGTTGTACGTTGTGGTTGCGTCAGTCATCTATTTATTTATGTATCTTTTTACACTAATCTGAATTCAGATACCAGATCGGAATTTGGAATATAGCGAGTGGCGTACCAGTTGTTTTGCCATCTCTCTCGTGCGTGCCCGTCAGCCAATCAGGGGTAGAATAGTTTTTCTCTCTCTACCACGTTACGGATCAAGCATAC
>NW_017386654.1:0-794 GCF_000237925.1 Schistosoma mansoni
ATGTACGCGGTTTTCCACAGTCAGGGTAAAAACCTGACTCCACGGAGCGATAGAGGAGAAGAAGAGTAAAATCTGGACCACCGTACTTGTTTAGAAATGATGAAATCCCGTCTGCTCCGTGACCTCTCCAAACCTTAAGGTTATTTAAAGCCTTACTAATTTTCGAGCATGTGAATGAGATAAATTTTATTGAGTTACTAGTCACGCAAATAACTCTTGAAGCAGAGCCATTCATGGATACTTTGACACTTGCAAAATTAACACGGAAAAAGTTTGCTATAATTACACTGGAAAACATCGCATTAGTGGGGCAACGCGGTTTGTTGTGACCTCAACAATGTTATTTTCGTTTAAGGTACGCTTCTGCATTAGCCTTTGGTTGGTGGTTTTATCTGAGACTATACGAGCGTTAGAAATGTCCAGGTATAGCACTAATACAAAATATCCTTGACTGCAAAGAGTATAGACTGAATAAATTAAGTCAAAGTGACATGTCATTCAAGATCGATTTTTAAGAAATCCATGTTGTATATCATTGATAAATTTTTCACTAATAATTTTTCCATAATCCTAGAGATAACTGGAGTAATATTTATCGGCCGATAATTGTTCTTGTCAGTCTTATCTCCACATTTGTAACGTGGTATGATGTACGCGGTTTTCCAACAGTCAGGGTAAAAACCTGACTCCACGGAGAGAGAGAGGAGAAGAAGAGTAAAATCTGGACCACCGTACTTGTAGAGAAATGATGAAATCCCGTCTGCTCCGTGACCTCTCCAAACCTTAAGGTTATT
>NW_017386654.1:994-3198 GCF_000237925.1 Schistosoma mansoni
CATTGATAAATTTTTCACTAATAATTTTTCCATAATCCTAGAGATAACTGGAGTAATATTTATCGGCCGATAATTGTTCTTGTCAGTCTTATCTCCACATTTGTAACGTGGTATGATGTACGCGGTTTTCCAACAGTCAGGGTAAAAACCTGACTCCACGGAGAGAGAGAGGAGAAGAAGAGTAAAATCTGGACCACCGTACTTGTAGAGAAATGATGAAATCCCGTCTGCTCCGTGACCTCTCCAAACCTTAAGGTTATTTAAAGCCTTACTAATTTTCGAGCATGTGAATGAGATAAATTTTATTGAGTTACTAGTCACGCAAATAACTCTTGAAGCAGAGCCATTCATGGATACTTTGACACTTGCAAAATTAACACGGAAAAAGTTTGCTATAATTACACTGGAAAACATCGCATTAGTGGGGCAACGCGGTTTGTTGTGACCTCAACAATGTTATTTTCGTTTAAGGTACGCTTTTGCATTAGCCTTTGGTTGGTGGTTTTATTTGAGACTATACGAGCGTTAGAAATGTCCAGGTATAGCACTAATACAAAATATCCTTGACTGCAAAGAGTATAGACTGAATAAATTAAGTCAAAGTGACATGTCATTCAAGATCGATTTTTAAGAAATCCATGTTGTATATCATTGATAAATTTTTCACTAATAATTTTTCCATAATCCTAGAGATAACTGGAGTAATATTTATCGGCCGATAATTGTTCTTGTCAGTCTTATCTCCACATTTGTAACGTGGTATGATGTACGCGGTTTTCCAACAGTCAGGGTAAAAACCTGACTCCACGGAGAGAGAGAGGAGAAGAAGAGTAAAATCTGGACCACCGTACTTGTAGAGAAATGATGAAATCCCGTCTGCTCCGTGACCTCTCCAAACCTTAAGGTTATTTAAAGCCTTACTAATTTTCGAGCATGTGAATGAGATAAATTTTATTGAGTTACTAGTCACGCAAATAACTCTTGAAGCAGAGCCATTCATGGATACTTTGACACTTGCAAAATTAACACGGAAAAAGTTTGCTATAATTACACTGGAAAACATCGCATTAGTGGGGCAACGCGGTTTGTTGTGACCTCAACAATGTTATTTTCGTTTAAGGTACGCTTTTGCATTAGCCTTTGGTTGGTGGTTTTATCTGAGACTATACGAGCGTTAGAAATGTCCAGGTATAGCACTAATACAAAATATCCTTGACTGCAAAGAGTATAGACTGAATTAAAGAAGGCAAAGTGACAAGTCATACAAGATCAATTTTTAAGAAATCCATGTTGGGTATCTTTGATTAAATTTTCAGTCATTATAAGGTTGGATAGTTCGTCACTAATAATTTTTTCCATAATCCTAGAGATAACTGGAGTAATATTTATCGGCCGATAATTAATCTTGTCAGTCTTATCTCCACATTTGTAACGTGGTATGATGTACGCGGTTTTCCAACAGTCAGGGTAAAAACCTGACTCCACGGAGAGAGAGAGGAGAAGAAGAGTAAAATCTGGACCACCGTACTTGTAGAGAAATGATGAAATCCCGTCTGCTCCGTGACCTCTCCAAACCTTAAGGTTATTTAAAGCCTTACTAATTTTCGAGCATATGAATGAGATAAATTTTATTGAGTTACTAGTCACGCAAATAACTCTTGAAGCAGAGCCATTCATGGATACTTTGACACTTGCAAAATTAACACGGAAAAAGTTTGCTATAATTACACTGGAAAACATCGCATTAGTGGGGCAACGCGGTTTGTTGTGACCTCAACAATGTTATTTTCGTTTAAGGTACGCTTTTGCATTAGCCTTTGGTTGGTGGTTTTATTTGAGACTATACGAGCGTTAGAAATGTCCAGGTATAGCACTAATACAAAATATCCTTGACTGCAAAGAGTATAGACTGAATAAATTAAGTCAAAGTGACATGTCATTCAAGATCGATTTTTAAGAAATCCATGTTGTATATCATTGATAAATTTTTCACTAATAATTTTTCCATAATCCTAGAGATAACTGGAGTAATATTTATCGGCCGATAATTGTTCTTGTCAGTCTTATCTCCACATTTGTAACGTGGTATGATGTACGCGGTTTTCCAACAGTCAGGGTAAAAACCTGACTCCACGGAGAGAGAGAGGAGAAGAAGAGTAAAATCTGGACCACCGTACTTGAGAGAAATGATGAAATCCCGTCTG
>NW_017386654.1:3547-4774 GCF_000237925.1 Schistosoma mansoni
GAGATAAATTTTATTGAGTTACTAGTCACGCAAATAACTCTTGAAGCAGAGCCATTCATGGATACTTTGACACTTGCAAAATTAACACGGAAAAAGTTTGCTATAATTACACTGGAAAACATCGCATTAGTGGGGCAACGCGGTTTGTTGTGACCTCAACAATGTTATTTTCGTTTAAGGTACGCTTTTGCATTAGCCTTTGGTTGGTGGTTTTATTTGAGACTATACGAGCGTTAGAAATGTCCAGGTATAGCACTAATACAAAATATCCTTGACTGCAAAGAGTATAGACTGAATAAATTAAGTCAAAGTGACATGTCATTCAAGATCGATTTTTAAGAAATCCATGTTGTATATCATTGATAAATTTTTCACTAATAATTTTTCCATAATCCTAGAGATAACTGGAGTAATATTTATCGGCCGATAATTGTTCTTGTCAGTCTTATCTCCACATTTGTAACGTGGTATGATGTACGCGGTTTTCCAACAGTCAGGGTAAAAACCTGACTCCACGGAGAGAGAGAGGAGAAGAAGAGTAAAATCTGGACCACCGTACTTGTGGAGAAATGATGAAATCCCGTCTGCTCCGTGACCTCTCCAAACCTTAAGGTTATTTAAAGCCTTACTAATTTTCGAGCATGTGAATGAGATAAATTTTGTTTAGTTACTAGTCACGCAAATAACTCTTGAAGCAGAGCCATTCATGGATACTTTGACACTTGCAAAATGAACACGGAAAAAGTTTGCTATAATTACACTGGAAAACATCGCATTAGTGGGGCAACGCGGTTTGTTGTGACCTCAACAATGTTATTTTCGTTTAAGGTACGCTTTTGCATTAGCCTTTGGTTGGTGGTTTTATTTGAGACTATACGAGCGTTAGAAATGTCCAGGTATAGCACTAATACAAAATATCCTTGACTGCAAAGAGTATAGACTGAATAAATTAAGTCAAAGTGACATGTCATTCAAGATCGATTTTTAAGAAATCCATGTTGTATATCATTGATAAATTTTTCACTAATAATTTTTCCATAATCCTAGAGATAACTGGAGTAATATTTATCGGCCGATAATTGTTCTTGTCAGTCTTATCTCCACATTTGTAACGTGGTATGATGTACGCGGTTTTCCAACAGTCAGGGTAAAAACCTGACTCCACGGAGAGAGAGAGGAGAAGAAGAGTAAAATCTGGACCACCGTACTTGTAGAGAAATGATGAAA
>NW_017386652.1:0-4432 GCF_000237925.1 Schistosoma mansoni
CAGAGTTTAAATGGTTTGAATTATTTTTTATGGTTAGCGTATTTATAGCGAGTTAGATTTCTTACGTGATGGGGTCGCTAACCCCATGCCCAACCCTCCTCCTTTACCCGGGCTTGTGGCTGGCAGTAACTCTAGAAGAGCTACAGGCGGAGTTTGATTATGCTTAGCCGTTTACATTATTTATTCACATATAAGTAGATTTTTACCAGTTGTTTTAAATGATAATCGTAAAAACAATATTCTCAAGGGAAATATAAAACTCTTATGGAGATTTCAGTGAATCATTTGGTTGGATGAATTCACTGAATGTTGCCGACTACATATATATATATATATAATTTATAACCCCCCAAACAAATGTTTGGTAGCAGTGAAATCCAGAATGGTCATTTCATTATATTTAAAACTCATAAACAGGATGGATTTGGATCTGATGCAGATGTGAAGGCGAGGATCGGCAAAGCGAGAGCAACATATTTACAATTGAACAACATCTGGAACTCAAAACAATTGTCAACCAACACAAAAGTGAGAATTCTCAATACAAATGTCAACACAGTTCTAATGTATTGTGCGGAAATCTGGAGAACTACGAAAGCTATCATTCAGAAGATACGTGTGTTTATTAACAGTTGTCTAGGCAAGATACTTCGGATCCGTTGGCCAGACACTATCAGCAACATTCTACTGTGGGAGACAACAAACCAGATTTCAGCGGAAGAAGAAATCAGGAAGAAGCGCTGGAAGTCAATGGGACACGCATTGAGGAAATCACCCAACTGCATCACAAGACAAGCCCTCACATGAAATCCTCAAGGTCAAAAGAGAAGAGGAAGACCCAAGAACATATTACGCCGAGAAATGGAGACAGACAAGAGAAGAATGAACAACAGTTAGATTGAACTATAAAGGAAGGCTTAGGACAGAGTGGATTTTTGAATACTGGTCGGCGGCCTATGCTCGTTTGGGAGTAACAGGCGTAAGTAAGTAAGTAAGTAAGTAAGTAAGTAAGTAAGTAAGTAAGTAAGTAAGTAAGTAAGTAAGTAAGTAAGTAAGTAAGTAAGTAAGTGAGTAAGTAAGTAAGTAAGTAAGTTTTTGTATACAGTGAGACATGAATTCAATAACTCGCTTCAAACACCTGTGTATTATCTACTAAACTACTGAATCCAGATAATCAAGAACTTATTCAACAGGTAAGGAATTATTTGCCAATGTTTAGATTATCTTGATGTTGATATTAAAAAATCACTATCAATCAGTCTGTACTAAAATGTATACATCCTAAGTGAATGGCTTCAAATATTGACACTATTTCACAATTCGTTAGTATGTTTGATATGTATACAACATTTCACAATTACCCAATGTCGAAATAAACACAATTAGGTGTTTATGAATAAATTTTAACTTTGGTTGTCATATATAGCAACTACATATCAATAATCAATTCAATAATTGATACCAGTCAACTATTGATAATCATGATTGATTTAATCGATTATCAGCGCGGTTGGATCAAAGTTAATGATAATTCCAAATTAATATAAACAGCAGTTTGACGTATTTTGACAGTCAGTATCCAACACTCTGCATCGATCTTAACAACGATTAAATCATTTTCATGATAAGCAGACCGATAGGAGGATTATAAACAAATTCAAAGCATAAGGATGATGAATTTTGGATAGATCTTCTGTTTTGAATTCAACCATATAATGATTACCATAACATATCATAAAAATACATGTCTATCACTTTTAAATGTTGAGAAGAAAAGGAACAAAGAAAAGTTCTCATCACCTTTATTTCAATTTAATTTATGGATATTTTTGGAAACGCATCGATTACGTAATCAACTCGTCATTTAAAATGTGACCTTTTGTGTAGTAAACGTGCGATTAGATCCTTCAACAACAACAACAACAACACAGTGTCATCTTGAAGTAACTAATTTTAAATGTCTATTGTTTCCACTAAGTTTTTAAACAAATTTCACCAAGTAAGCAAAAATGAATAGTGCTAGCAGTGGAAACCCCCAGTTTGACCGCACGCGTCTCGTCCGTATTTGGGAATCGTCAGCTTGGATGTACCTACATCTCAGAGTTGATGTTCACTCTAGGACTCGAACCCAGTACCCTTCGCTTCAAACGCCATCGCGTTATCCACTCGACCACTGAGTCCTGATAGCCACTTGCTAACGAGTCCCAAATAGGACGAAACGCGCGTTAAACTGGAGTACTCTGCTAGCCACTATCCATCTTTGCTTACAATGCTTGTGAATTAAGGCTATATCGAGGCAATACGCCCAGTATGCACATATGGCCATTAAGAGACTGACCAGTTGCAGTCCTAAACATCAATGGGAAGATTCAAACAAACAATACTAAATGAATTTAAATTTCATCAAGGTAAAACATGGGACACTGTATGGATTTTTCATTCTAGTATGGGATATCAAAACAAGCCAAACTTATAAAACTACCAGACGTCAAACTGAGGAACCGTATATTTCACAATAAGCTTTTTATCTTTAAAAAATTTGGTTTGCTTCCAATAGTAAATACTTTGTAGATCACTAACGTAGATGATCTGTGTCAGATGATTGGGAGCCTACTCGGTTTAGACGGGAATGGTGTGATTAACCAGCTAACTTTGAAGTCACACCTTTTGTCGTATCAAGGTAGTATGGCTGCTCTGAAGATTGCATAACACAAGGAACATTATCACAGAAATCTATTAGTAAGAGTAGATACGAGGGAGAGAGTGCAATTATCACCGCATGGGCCAGTCCATGGATTGACTTTAATTGAAATGAGTTGGTTGAAATTGACGAGGATCGGTGAACTGTTAGACATTAAGTGACCCGACAACAAGATGATTTGGCTAGGTCCCAGTGACATTTAACTGATCCTACAACTTTAATAAATACGTGATTTAACGTGACTTTGATACAATATTATCAATGATATGTGTCTCACTTCCTATAATGGCTGAATCCTATCAGTCATAACTTTTTCTTTAATCCATCTTGAAACTATTCACTGAGAAGCATATGATTTTAGTTCTATAATATTCCGAGTTTTGTTTTATACTTCAAGATGTATAAATTAATTTCTTCATGTATATAAACAAGTGACTGTTAACCTGCATCCCAGAGTCAATGCTCATATTGAGACTCGAAACAAGTACCTTTCCTTTCAAACACCAATGGGCTATCCACTTAGCTACTGAATCCAGATAATCGCTAGCTTGTGTAACAGGTATAAATTTTATTGTGTTTGGACCATAATATTGTGGTTGTAACTAAACAATAATATTGAGGTCAACTACACAAGATCCCTTCATGCCAAAAAAGGATTGACCATTTGCAATCCATAACATTAACAACTTGATGATTCAAACAATTACACAGATTTTTCAATCACTGTCTCGATTTAAGAAATGTTGAAATATTAGATGACTTAGATTTTTGAAGATAAGAGGTCAACAATTCTATAATTTACCCTGCATATCTGTGGTATATGTTACTTATGTCAACATAAGCAGTATATAACACCAATCGAAAGTAGGATACCTAGAAGCAGAATGTTAGAAAGATCGAATCGAAGAGAACAAGAACACAGAGTAATTATTATAGCAATGAAGGATCGATAAAGTTTGAGACAGTTGATAGAAGATTGGCAAATGAAGTACTGAACGTATAGTTTTCACATTTTATGAAAGAACTCTATAATTTTGTATTAAAATACAATTGGTTGTCCCTACATATGTTCTAGTTCATCACATTCGAAACAGTAGAAAACTGAGATCTTTCATGATTCAAAGGAAAAGACAAATAAACAACTGATGATAGATGCGGAGTTTATTAAACCCCCGAAAAATAACACCATATTAATCAAATCTAATTATTTACATATAGATTTTAACTAGGAATTGAGAATGAATTATTCAGAAGTGAAACCATAGAAATATAAGAAGGGATTTGACTTTTTACTGTGAATTCATTCAAAAGTCATGTTACTTATTGAATAAATATCAAGTTGAATTCAAATATGATCTCTAACATTTCATCCTGTTCTAACATTATAATCTACAAAGAGGCAATGATGGACATTAACAAAATATCGAACCATATACCGTTAGTAACTAGTTTATTAATAATAATCATAGTTGCTATGACAATTCCAATTACTTACTTATTTACGCCTGTTACTCCCAAACGAGCACAGGCCGCCGATCAGCATTCTCCAACTCACTCTGTCTTGAGCCTTCCTTTATAGTTCTATCCGACTTTTGTTCATTCTTTTCTTGTCTGTCTCCATTTCTCGGCGTAATATGTTCTTGGGTCTTCCTCTTCTCTTTTGACCTTGAGGATTTCATGTGAGGGCTTGTCTTGTGATGCAGTTGGGTGATTTCCTCAATGCGTGTCCTA
>NW_017386651.1:0-4437 GCF_000237925.1 Schistosoma mansoni
AATCAATGATTTAGTATGACAGTTTACATAATTGGACTCACTACTACCTCTTGAATATTGATATGAATATGTATTTCATGATGAAGGGATTCAATATTATCGTGTACTAGAAATGAATGGATTATCAAGGTTTTCTTTAGGGTGTTATGTTCTATGAATTTTGTGGTTGATTGAAAGCTTGCATCGTCATACTGGACATCACTGTTATCATGAAGTTCCAATTGATTTCCGAAGTTCGAATTAAACGGAGGAGGCGTAGACATTCGACGAGTTTTTGGTCGGTGCATATAGTTGACAACAAATATATCATCTAAAGGTGAATAAACCCCATAAATTGCCCCTGAAAAATGTTAAAATAGAGGGGAAGTCGTCTGTTTTTATAGATTTGTGATTGATTTCCACAAAACGATTCGAGGTCTGGTCAAACGATGATTACGTACGAGGGATTTCTTCTGACTTACGATTGTATTCCCTGTGTAGCATAGGCCGCCGACCAGTATTCTCCAACCTATTCGATATTGTGCTCTCCGCTACAGTTGTTCGTAAGTGCTATTCATTCTTTTGATATCTGTCTCTAATTTCCAAAGCAATATGTTCTTTGGTCTACCTCTTTCTCTTTCGCCTTCACGATTCCAAGTTAGAGCTTGGCTTATGATCCAGTTCGGTGACTTCCTCAGTGCATGTCCTATCCACTTCTAATGTCTTTTCCTAATTTCCTCCTCAGCTCGAAGCTGGTTTGTGCTCTACCACAGAAGGTTGTTGATGATGGTATCCGGCCAACAGATCTGAAATATGTTTAGTAGACAGCTGTTTGTAAATACCTGTACATTTTCGATGATGGTTGTAATAGTTCTGGAATTTTGAGTTGCGTACAGTAAGACTGTCTTGACGATCGTATTGGAAATTGTGACTTTGATGTTGTCTGAGAGTTGTTTGGATTTTCACATGTTCTTCAATTGTAGAGATGCAATTCTTGCTTTGTCAATCCGTGCCTTCACATTTGCATCAGATTTTCCTTGTTCATCGGTGATGCTCCTCAGGTGAGTGAAAGTTTCCACCCCTGCCAGGGCTTCTCCATCAAGAGTGATTTAGTTGGTGTTCTCCGTTTTGTATTTTAGGATCATGCTTTTCCGTTTGTGTATATTGAGGAAGAAATTAATGACCTTGACGTAAAGACCTGTAACACTTGAAACTTGCTTTCAAAATGAAATAAGAATATTTAATGTACCTCTTCCTCGTCTGCACGTGGATGCGCTCTGTGCAGGAGTGCCATACCAGAAAGAAACAATTATCAAGTACTTCCTGGTTCTCATAAATTAGTCAACCAAGGTTAATGTTAGATATATATTCTATGCAATGCTTTCTCATAGTCAACGATGTTGATGTATATCGACCAGTTTCACTCATCTGACTGGTCAAAAATGCTTCGCAATATTGCTATTTGGTCAGTGCATGATCGATTCATACGAAAATAAACCCACTGATTTCAAACATCGGTGTCTAGTGAATCTTTCATTGGTGTCAACAACACTCTGTTGAAAACATTTCCTGGTACCGATGATAGTGTGATGCCTCTGTAGCTGAGTTCTCACACTTGTTCAGATCTCCTTTCTCTGACATCCTGATGAGGTATCCTTCTCTCTAGTCTGTCAATATTTGTTCTTCCTCCCAAATCTTTCCGAAGAGAATATCAAGCAATTTTGCGGTTACCTCCATATCTGACTTGAGTGCTTCAGTTGGTATGCTGTCTGGTTTTACTGCTCTCCCATTCTTGATTAATCTAATGCCTTGTTTATTTATTCGATTGTTGATGGGTTAACAGCTATGAGAAGGTGTGTATGTGTGTTATCTCGATGTTCGGTGAATTCAGTCGGACTGGTCTATTCATGAGTTCATCAGAGTGCTCTACTCACCCACTGTTCTGTTATTACAAGTCAGCGATTGTTGTGCCTCTTTTATTCCTGACTTGTAGATCTGAATTACTGTATTTGCCTTCTGACGTTTTCGTTGTATCATTTAGTTTTCCATATTTCCTTGTCTTGAAGCTTCTTCATCTGTCATTGATAGGTTTTCCACTTATTTCCGCTTATCGACGTCAATGCTCCTCTTCACTGTCTTGTTTGCTTCTGTATATTCGGACTGTGCGTAGACTTTCGCTTCCGTTGTCCGCCTGTTGTTAATTGCTTATTCTTCCTTTCTTGAATCTCGTCCAGGTTGTAAATAGAGATCTACTGTTTATGGTGGTGCTTGTTGCTGCCAAGAACTTCCGAATGCGTTGAAGTTAGTGTTTGAATAATCCTTTTCCAGTTGTTCTCCACGTTGGTTTCTTATAATCCTAACCGACCTTGTAGGACTTGGACCCAATAGCTGAGATCCATCTTGGACTAACTGATCTAGTTGACACCCTGAGGAAGGACTGTAATATAATTTTATAATGATTTTGTTCCAGTTATTTTTTGAATTATCTCTATTTCAAATATCCTATAACTCGGATTACTGATTACCATTTGGAGTTTCACTAAATATACATCAAAATATATCTGTGGATATTTTAAATCAAAATCATAATCATGCTACATCGACCTACTCTAATGCCTCCATCAATGAGGTCATCCTCAAAATTCAACTTATCTACTAATTCACAACATTCATCTCAATCTATTAAAATAGAAAGTCCTGAATTGATTCAACTTCTTGACTGTGATGATGATGAAATAGTTATTGTAGAGCCCACCGATCCAGATGAAGATCGTATGAAACAGGAAGATACAGCATTTTGATAATTATTCAATGATCGGTAACATTTTTGTACAAAATATTACCCATTAGTAATTCTCTGTGATGATGAAGTAATAATGATTGTAATTGACTCATTAATTGGCCAGACTCAAATTTATGGACGAACCAATAAGATTTATGGTCGCAATTCTTAAATTTAGTTTCGAAATTCATTCATCCATGTGGCCTAGAGTCATTTTAGCACTACAGCTGATATCAGTTCCTGATGAAAACTCTAAACCTAATTTCTAACACTAACTTCTAGAACTAAATTCGATTCCTAATTCTCACACTAATATATGACCATCTTTTCGCTCTAGTGAGCAGGTGAACTTTCTCAAGGTCACTTTAGTATCTTTGACACGTCGTTTATAAATTATAGTCTTACCTATTGATAGATTCGTATTATGAGGTTTATAGGAATTGTAAAACATTAATACTTTGAATAGCGAATTCATCCCAATTCGACGATCATTGGAAACCTGGAAAGGTTGGAAAATATTTCATCCAAGTATATGAATCCCCAGCAATTTACATCCACAACCCTGCATCTGAGGATTAAATCTAGGAACGACTCCGTGGTCATGAGTTCAGACGTTCGCGCGCGACCTTAGGTCGTGAGTTCGACTCGTCTATTCTCACTGATGAGGTCGAAACGACCGTCCAGTGCCCCCAGGTTTCTAGTAGTTGTCTAAGTTTAGTTCGTGGTTTTCTAGTAACTATCCTACAACCAATTTTGGTTATGGTTAATTTTGTTTAAGCCCTTTTATTAACTTACTTAGCAGACATTGTCATTTGAATAGTAACAATTCGCATATATCTTCGTACTGTTATGACCACTGAGCACATGAAAGACTCTAGCCAAAACGTTGATTGCCTAAAATATCATTCGATGATTGATCCTCCTCCCCATAGATGTATGCACTCAAATCCTGTTATTAGCTTTGGCTTTGTCTTGTTGCGCCCTTATGCAATTTGACTATAAATTTGCCTATGTAACTGCACCCACATACTCACTCATACATAATCGCCCCTCCGCTTCAAAGTCACTGGATATGCTTATGGCTTTGTGGCCTGTGTTATTCAATAATGAATTGTAGTTGCAGCTTCTCTTTGCCTTCTGATTTCATGCACCGTTGAGATTTATATTATAACGGTTATCGGTTAGTGTCGAACACGGTTCCATAGGGTTCTCCTATTCACGATATCAAACACCTTCTCATAATCAAGGAAGTTGATGTATAGTGATAAATTCCATTCGATTTGTTGTTTAACGATCATCCATAGTGTCGCGATTTGATCTGTGCACGGTCAATCCTTATGGAATCCAGTCTGTCGATCTGGCAGTTGGGCGTCCACTAAATCATTCAGACGGTTCAGACTCTCCAACTGTATCATTGTTTCATGTCCTTTCGTAATCCTTAATGTTTTGCAAGAATTGTGTGCAGAGACGATCTCCCCAAACACAGTTTGTGAGCAATTACGTGAACGGCGAATCGACAATCGGAAAACACAGACGATCGTACACGTTCAGTGTTTTCATCAATATCTGATGTCCATGATTGTCTTGATGTTGTATCAATCACTCTTGCAGTTTTCTGACTTCTCACTGAAAGTTTTCCATTCTTCACAGGAATTTTCTTGTGCCTACTGATCCGT
>NW_017386650.1:0-4438 GCF_000237925.1 Schistosoma mansoni
ATAGCTATCTTGTTATTCTGGTTGTTGATCGTAAAAAAAGCTTAGAGTATTTATTTCAGTGATAATCATCACCACATTTGCTAGATATTCAAGGTGATAATTTATTTGAACGGGAACACAAGTATATACATTAATATGCAATCACAGTGGTAAGAGTATATGTATATTCTTTTTGTTTGGTTAGAAGAGGTTGGTAAATTCGTTTGTACCTCGCTCTCTGCAGATAAAAGCGACTCTAGTAGGTGCTGTTGCTAGAAGTTCCCATCGTACTCTAAAAATGAGGTTTGTTGATTGATCTATAGGGAATGTCTATTTGTCTGTAGGTTATTTTCTATGCGGAGAACCTCCGTTGTTGTACATAACTATACCGTCACGGCCAATGAAGGTGCGTAAAATTAATTTCAGTTCCCTCTGGTTCAAATGGTTGTGGGCGGAATAGAAGAAGCTTTTACTTAACGGGCTTCCGTGTCTAGTAGCAATGGATCACCAATACCTTCAGGCAAGAACCTAGGTATATTGGTAAATCATAATATGTTATCCTCAGTCCTTAAGAATAGGTAAAGTTTCACCTAAAAGAACTCCTGGGAAGCCGCTTGCACTAGCTCAGCCGGCAGCGAATTCCAGCATTTGACAACTTTTAAGGAGTAGAAGTTTTGTCTACAGTCCGTTCTGCTATGTTGGGTCTCCAGGTTTCGGTGTTACCCCTTAGATTAGAATTGCGATTGAGCTTAAGTGGATGTTTAAAGGGGATGACCAGAAGTGTTAAGGATACTGTAAGTCATAAGAAGGTCACCTCTAAGACGTCTGTACTCTAACGAGTAAAGGTTAAGTGATTGGAGGCGCTCTTCATAAGGTTTGAATTTGAGTCCCCAAACTGATTTCGTGGCTCGTCGTTGGAGACGTTCCAGAGTGTCCTTATCTTTTTGGGGGGAGGGAGGAAATACTATGTTTCCGTACTCTAGATGGGTACGAATAAAATAGTTGAAGATTATGTGGAAGGTTCTACCGTCAAACTGGCCAGAAATGCGCTTCAATGTTACCAGTGAAGGTTTGCTTGAAAGGCGTTTTTGTCGCAGTAGCGTATGACTTCAGGTCGTAGGGTACCAACACTCCCAAATCAATTTTTGACTTGGGAAACTTCTACAGAGTAGTTTCTTAAGTTGTAACTATAGTCTGCAACATGTCGCGGATGAACTACTTTACTCTTTGAAGTGTTGAAGGTAAGTCCTTTGTTATCTCCATAACTTTGAAGTCGAGTCAAATCGTCCTGAAGTGCTAGCATATCCTTTTGGTTACGTATCTCTCTACAAAGTTTCACATCATCATACCCAATGGTTTGAGCTTATTGATAAGACATATATGGTTGACCCTATCAAAAGCTTTTGAGAAATCAAGGTAAAAGACGTCAACCTTCCCCTGTCGATCAAGGATGCTTGTCCATCTGTCCACCGCAGTCAACAGGTTGACTATATAAGAGTGACCCTTCTTGAAACCATGCTGCTGGGGTGAGAAGAACTTTAGGGGTAATAAGTATTCGTGTATACCGTCGCATATCAGGGACTCCATAATTTTAGAAGGTATGGAGAGAAGGACCACCAGTTGGTAGCTTGAGGGTTCACTGCGTCGACAAACATATAGAAAAGTTTTCGATCAGGCTATTGTTAGCAGTCCGTCAATAACATCCACTTATTGATTGTTTGGTATAACTGGCGCAGTAAAATTATCAGTTAATGAGGTAGAGAAAGTTGTGTATTGCATAAACCGTTGTAGTGATCATTTTAAGAACTTCTAAAATTCACTAGTTCGTCAACATCATTCAAGATTCATACGGTGGACTATACTCCAAAGTCGTTCATGGAGGACAGCTGATAGGCTCATTTCAAGTTAAAAGAGATGTTGGACAAGGCTGATTACTCACCTCTTTCTTCTGGTGGCCAATTCGGTTATGAAGACCTCGATATCTGAGGGAAAGCACGGAATACAATGGACAGCTAGACAATTTACACCTTGCAGATAACCTGGTTGTTCTATCCCATACACACGAACAAATGCAGATGAAGACAAGGCAGACCATCAACGTTGAGGATCTATGTCGAATGATTGGAGGCCTACTCGAGTTAACTTCGAAGTCACACCTCACGGTCAGCATCTAACGTGGATTACCCCTTCGACGTACTAAGGTACTATTGGTAAATATATTAGTAAGAATGAATACAGAGATGTTAGTGAGACCACCACCACATGGGTCAGTCCATGGCGTATGATTGACTTGTAGTGACCTGTTTTTCTCGACGAGGACGCGATTAGTATAATGGAAACAATAATTATTATCACCAATTGTAACAGTGACTTTGTTTACAGCACTCGCTTTTTTAACTGTATCAAAATCACTTTTCGTTCCATTGTCCATCTTATCCGTTCGAACTTTCTTACGCTCTGCCCCTTTCGCCTGTACCATTTGGCACGTCTCGGTATTCTTTCGATAGCACGAACTCGTCAGTAAATATACCTTATCTGGATAATTTACAGCCTTCTGGTTTATGACCTATCGAAGGAACCAAATCGTTTTCAGGCGCGTAATCTTACTGTAGTGGTGATCATAGTCAATGGAGACTCGACGCCATCTACAAACTCATGCGCGTTTGTTGTTCTTGACTTTAACAGGGATCGATGATCTGATCGACTAGTATTCTAGTTTGACAACTAGCGACCAGTAGCACCTTCTATATGCGAAGCTCTTCCCGCCCAATGGAAATCAGAAGTCAGACGAGAAGAGGTAGGAAAGATATATTTGATACGTTATGAATATATCGAGAAGCGTTTGTTCTTAGCTAGCTAGTGAACGCAGGAGCTGTGTCCCACGCTGAGTCGAAACGTGATCTGGTACGGATGCATGACCGAAAGCCTTCAGTTAAACAAGTCCACTTAAACAACGTGGTCAGCATCCAATGTCGAACAGTTAGAAAGCTATTGATTTTGGGGAATTATTTACAGCTACAGAACCAACTGCTGGATGATTTGGCTACAGCTCAGTGACAACAACTAGTGTAGCAGAGGCCTCAACATACATAAGGGAAAAAGCGAAATCCTCAAACACAACACAGAGAACACTAACCCAACCACACTTTATGGGAAAGCTTTGTGTAGCGTTAAATAAATCTCAAAAATCAATAGCTCTGTAGATTTTCGACATTGGTTGGTCACCACATTAGTTTTAGTGGACTCACCTGGCTGAAGGCGTCGGTCAAGCATCCGCACCAGACCATGAGTGGGAACGCCGTGCTCAACATCCCCTGCAACCACTAACCAGTCTAGATCAGATGATTCTCGATATATTGATAGCCTATCACGCATATCTTAGAACACCCTCACTTTCTGACTTTTCATTTCACTAGGTGGATACGATTCATAGTAGGTGTTATTTGTTAAAAAGCTATCAAACTCTAAATACCTGTGGTAGCGCCATTCGAAGAGGAAGTTTAGTCCTAACGTGATTTGCATTTCCCAAACTTTTGCTGTGTTCTTACGCGACAAAAGTACCGTTTCTGATCTAAAGAATCTATTCGGAGATATAATTTCGGCAGATTACTTTTTCTTGTTCTACCTCAGCTTAATATTTTTTCAGTTTTTCACGTAAAGGCTAGTTTGAGTTTATTCGAACCCGTTTTTATCCATTTTCGCCCGCTTTTAGCGTACCGTTTTTTTTACAGTCTTGGGCTTTTGATAGCATCTATAAAATAGTTTACCTCAGTATAGTCATGAAAAATTCTTTTTAAACGACCCGGATGTCGTTGGAGTGTTACATCTGGCATTCAGTGCGACAACTGCAAAGGTTAATTCTACGAGGCGTGCACAGACCTCACAAAAACTGCTTACAACAGACTCAGCAAGTGGGACCATAGATGGGTATGTATCACGTGCATCACGGATGCTGAAGTTTTGCTGAGTAACATCACTGTCCTACTGACAGGTTCACGGAATAAGATGTCAGCGAAATGAAAAAAGTCACAAAACAGGATGCTCATGGGAGAGTTAGACAGGAAGCTTGAGCTTCACAGTATAGAGCCTTTGACGGTCACACAGATCACTTGGGGAGAGGACTCTGAGCATCAAAACAACCCGATGTTACTTCATGTAACACTCACTTATGCTACCGACGTAGAGGATGTCCTACTAGCTAGTCACTTACTGAAATCTGATTGGAACATAAGAATACTGCCTGACATACCGTATTCTGAGTGCAATTTCTTCCGAAATATCCTTGAGGAATCTCGCGTGAAGCGCTTCCGCGAAAGATTTATTTATTTAAACACATAAATATTGGTACAAGGAAGCTCCAGATATATATGTACCGCGCAACCCCCATTTGATTTGTGTGGGGGCTGTGATACTGCCAGGTGCCCAAACAGAAGCAGGTGGTTTATTAGGGGGTCACTCC
>NW_017386649.1:0-3040 GCF_000237925.1 Schistosoma mansoni
CATGTTCAAATTCACTCAGCATTGTTTACTTGCATTTTCTCATTGATGTTGAGGACTGCAATTGATCAGTCTGTTATTGACATATGTGCAAAGTGTGCGTATTGCCTCTAGATAGCCTCAATTCACAAGCATTATAAGGAGAGATGGATAGTGGTTATGAGTGGAATGCAGGATGCGTGTTTCGTCCTGTTGGCGAATGGTCGTCTACATGAACATGCATCTGCGTGTTCATGTTCACTGTGAGACTCGAAAGCAGTAACATTCGCTTCAAACGCAATCAACACATCCACTCACTTGTGCAAACTGGTCATGTTCAAATTCACTCAGCATTGTTTACTTGCATCTTCTCATTGATGTTGAGGACTGCAATTGATCAGTCTGTTATTGACATATGTGCAAAGTGTGCGTATTGCCTCTAGATAGCCTCAATTCACAAGCATTATAAGGAGAGATGGATAGTGGTTATGAGTGGAATGCAGGATGCGTGTTTCGTCCTGTTGGCGAATGGTCGTCTACATGAACATGCATCTGCGTGTTCATGTTCACTGTGAGACTCGAAAGCAGTAACATTCGCTTCAAACGCAATCAACACATCCACTCACCTTCTGATTTCACACAGCCACTCACTTGTGCAAACTGGTCATGTTCAAATTCCTCCAGCATTGTTTACTTGCATCTTCTCATTGATGTTGAGGACTGCAATTGATCAGTCTGTTATTGACATATGTGCAAAGTGTGCGTATTGCCTCTAGATAGCCTCAATTCACAAGCATTATAAGGAGAGATGGATAGTGGTTATGAGTGGAATGCAGGATGCGTGTTTCGTCCTGTTGGCGAATGGTCGTCTACATGAACATGCATCTGCGTGTTCATGTTCACTGTGAGACTCGAAAGCAGTAACATTCGCTTCAAACGCAATCAACACAGCCACTCACTTGTGCAAACTGGTCATGTTCAAATTCACTCAGCATTGTTTACTTGCATCTTCTCATTGATGTTGAGGACTGCAATTGATCAGTCTGTTATTGACATATGTGCAAAGTGTGCGTATTGCCTCTAGATAGCCTCAATTCACAAGCATTATAAGGAGAGATGGATAGTGGTTATGAGTGGAATGCAGGATGCGTGTTTCGTCCTGTTGGCGAATGGTCGTCTACATGAACATGCATCTGCGTGTTCATGTTCACTGTGAGACTCGAAAGCAGTAACATTCGCTTCAAACGCAATCAACACATCCACTCACCTTCTGATTTCACACAGCCACTCACTTGTGCAAACTGGTCATGTTCAAATTCACTCAGCATTGTTTACTTGCATCTTCTCATTGATGTTGAGGACTGCAATTGATCAGTCTGTTATTGACATATGTGCAAAGTGTGCGTATTGCCTCTAGATAGCCTCAATTCACAAGCATTATAAGGAGAGATGGATAGTGGTTATGAGTGGAATGCAGGATGCGTGTTTCGTCCTGTTGGCGAATGGTCGTCTACATGAACATGCATCTGCGTGTTCATGTTCACTGTGAGACTCGAAAGCAGTAACATTCGCTTCAAACGCAATCAACACATCCACTCACCTTCTGATTTCACACAGCCACTCACTTGTGCAAACTGGTCATGTTCAAATTCACTCAGCATTGTTTACTTGCATCTTCTCATTGATGTTGAGGACTGCAATTGATCAGTCTGTTATTGACTTATGTGCAAAGTGTGCGTATTGCCTCTAGATAGCCTCAATTCACAAGCATTATAAGGAGAGATGGATAGTGGTTATGAGTGGAATGCAGGATGCGTGTTTCGTCCTGTTGGCGAATGGTCGTCTACATGAACATGCATCTGCGTGTTCATGTTCACTGTGAGACTCGAAAGCAGTAACATTCGCTTCAAACGCAATCAACACATCCACTCACCTTCTGATTTCACACAGCCACTCACTTGTGCAAACTGGTCATGTTCAAATTCACTCAGCATTGTTTACTTGCATCTTCTCATTGATGTTGAGGACTGCAATTGATCAGTCTGTTATTGACATATGTGCAAAGTGTGCGTATTGCCTCTAGATAGCCTCAATTCACAAGCATTATAAGGAGAGATGGATAGTGGTTATGAGTGGAATGCAGGATGCGTGTTTCGTCCTGTTGGCGAATGGTCGTCTACATGAACATGCATCTGCGTGTTCATGTTCACTGTGAGACTCGAAAGCAGTAACATTCGCTTCAAACGCAATCAACACAGCCACTCACTTGTGCAAACTGGTCATGTTCAAATTCACTCAGCATTGTTTACTTGCATCTTCTCATTGATGTTGAGGACTGCAATTGATCAGTCTGTTATTGACATATGTGCAAAGTGTGCGTATTGCCTCTAGATAGCCTCAATTCACAAGCATTATAAGGAGAGATGGATAGTGGTTATGAGTGGAATGCAGGATGCGTGTTTCGTCCTGTTGGCGAATGGTCGTCTACATGAACATGCATCTGCGTGTTCATGTTCACTGTGAGACTCGAAAGCAGTAACATTCGCTTCAAACGCAATCAACACATCCACTCACCTTCTGATTTCACACAGCCACTCACTTGTGCAAACTGGTCATGTTCAAATTCACTCAGCATTGTTTACTTGCATCTTCTCATTGATGTTGAGGACTGCAATTGATCAGTCTGTTATTGACATATGTGCAAAGTGTGCGTATTGCCTCTAGATAGCCTCAATTCACAAGCATTATAAGGAGAGATGGATAGTGGTTATGAGTGGAATGCAGGATGCGTGTTTCGTCCTGTTGGCGAATGGTCGTCTACATGAACATGCATCTGCGTGTTCATGTTCACTGTGAGACTCGAAAGCAGTAACATTCGCTTCAAACGCAATCAACACATCCACTCACCTTCTGATTTCACACAGCCACTCACTTGTGCAAACTGGTCATGTTCAAATTCACTCAGCATTGTTTACTTGCATCTTCTCATTGATGTTGAGGACTGCAATTGATCAGTCTGTTATTGACATATGTGCAACAGTGTGCGTATTGCCTCTAGATAGCC
>NW_017386649.1:3240-4639 GCF_000237925.1 Schistosoma mansoni
GGTTATGAGTGGAATGCAGGATGCGTGTTTCGTCCTGTTGGCGAATGGTCGTCTACATGAACATGCATCTGCGTGTTCATGTTCACTGTGAGACTCGAAAGCAGTAACATTCGCTTCAAACGCAATCAACACATCCACTCACCTTCTGATTTCACACAGCCACTCACTTGTGCAAACTGGTCATGTTCAAATTCACTCAGCATTGTTTACTTGCATCTTCTCATTGATGTTGAGGACTGCAATTGATCAGTCTGTTATTGACATATGTGCAAAGTGTGCGTATTGCCTCTAGATAGCCTCAATTCACAAGCATTATAAGGAGAGATGGATAGTGGTTATGAGTGGAATGCAGGATGCGTGTTTCGTCCTGTTGGCGAATGGTCGTCTACATGAACATGCATCTGCGTGTTCATGTTCACTGTGAGACTCGAAAGCAGTAACATTCGCTTCAAACGCAATCAACACATCCACTCACCTTCTGATTTCACACAGCCACTCACTTGTGCAAACTGGTCATGTTCAAATTCACTCAGCATTGTTTACTTGCATCTTCTCATTGATGTTGAGGACTGCAATTGATCAGTCTGTTATTGACATATGTGCAAAGTGTGCGTATTGCCTCTAGATAGCCTCAATTCACAAGCATTATAAGGAGAGATGGATAGTGGTTATGAGTGGAATGCAGGATGCGTGTTTCGTCCTGTTGGCGAATGGTCGTCTACATGAACATGCATCTGCGTGTTCATGTTCACTGTGAGACTCGAAAGCAGTAACATTCGCTTCAAACGCAATCAACACATCCACTCACCTTCTGATTTCACACAGCCACTCACTTGTGCAAACTGGTCATGTTCAAATTCACTCAGCATTGTTTACTTGCATCTTCTCATTGATGTTGAGGACTGCAATTGATCAGTCTGTTATTGACATATGTGCAAAGTGTGCGTATTGCCTCTAGATAGCCTCAATTCACAAGCATTATAAGGAGAGATGGATAGTGGTTATGAGTGGAATGCAGGATGCGTGTTTCGTCCTGTTGGCGAATGGTCGTCTACATGAACATGCATCTGCGTGTTCATGTTCACTGTGAGACTCGAAAGCAGTAACATTCGCTTCAAACGCAATCAACGCATCCACTCACTTGTGCAAACTGGTCATGTTCAAATTCACTCAGCATTGTTTACTTGCATCTTCTCATTGATGTTGAGGACTGCAATTGATCAGTCTGTTATTGACATATGTGCAAAGTGTGCGTATTGCCTCTAGATAGCCTCAATTCACAAGCATTATAAGGAGAGATGGATAGTGGTTATGAGTGGAATGCAGGATGCGTGTTTCGTCCTGTTGGCGAATGATCGTCTACATGAACATGCATCTGCGTGTTCATGTTCACTGTGAG
>NW_017386648.1:0-4442 GCF_000237925.1 Schistosoma mansoni
GAAGAAAGGCAAAATGCAACAAATACTAATGATAAACTATTATTACCAATGACTATCTACGGTTTATATTATCACAAACATGTTCATTGCTTACACCTTTTGTTGTATATCTGCAAACTGATCTTTTATCAACGCTATACATGGTCCTTTATGTTATGGGGTACTGTTTCTAGGTAACTTCCTTATTCACATTACATTACCTGTGTTTTACAAAACTTTTACTAAAATCTCAAGCATTTACGTACAACAAATACTGAAATATAATGGGTCTTTACATAATATATATTTTCAGTGGTCGAAGTTTTAATAGTATTTTCAAACTTATGGTTCCGATAATTTTATTCTTATCAAACAATGAACAGTCTTAGAAAACTGCGCATGTAAAGTTTATCGGTAGATAGCTAACCACTGGTCTCCATTTATACTGATATAAAATATCTGAGACATTTGTGTCAACTTGACTGAATAAAAAATACAAGATTTGATTAAGGTAACTATCTATATTTACCTCTCAATCTCTGGACGGCCATTTCGTTTTAGTATGACACTCCTTAGTAGTGAGCACCCACGATCTCGCAGGCCACGCTCAAACCCATGACCTTTGGATCCGCCCGTCCGCTGCTTCATTTGTGGAGTAACATTGATTCAATCATGATATCACTCTAAACTCAACAATCTCCACAACTCTATACTGAAAATTTAATTTTAATTTTTATAAATTTTATACACCTTAAAATACATGATTAGTTGCAGTTTTCTTCGGAAGCCATAACACTTAATCACTAATGTTTACTAACGAATAAAAATTCAGAATTACTTTTAAACAACTCATTTAACATTTAACATATATCGTTGAAATCAATGAGTCAATTGAAGCTAGACTACCATGGAAAACCTGAAAGCACTGGACGACCATTTCGTCCTATTGTGGAACTTCTCAGTATTCGTAAAAACAAAAAAAGAATATCTTCTGATTTCTATAATGTATAATAATGAATTAACATTTATGTTTATATAAACATGTACATTAACAATCATATGTCACTTGTATGTTATTATTTACAATTCATTAAAATATAATGGACAAAGATAGTGAAAAAAAACAATAATACAATACCTCTCCCTAATCAAATTTCAATACAAGGAATGTATAGATACAATTGTAATACAAATCAATTCACTTAGCAACAAGATTCAATTGTCTAGCAACTATATTGTATAATTGGTAACTTGAATTTCATTCATCATTTAAAGACATTTTAACTTTTGACATATTAGTAATTGTATATCTGTTCGAAAATTTCGATTCATAAAACCATATATAATTGGATTAATTGCATTATTTATATAATATAAATAAAATATTGGTAAATATAATGGTACATATTGTATTGCCATTAACATAGCTGGTATAAATGTAACAATATAAACAATAGCTACAACAAATAACATTGATGCAGTTTTTAAATTTTGAAATGTTATATTCTCTTTTATTGTTTTAATTGAACGATGTAATTTTTCTTCATTATTATTGATGATTAAATTTTTTTGATGATTTATGGAAATTGATTGATTAATTATTATTGATTCTGTATTGGATTTATTGATTAAATTATAAATTTTTTTAGTAACTATGGGATTTGATGTGATTGTTTGTTGTTGATCTTGTTGCTGTGGGGGGGAATTTAATTTTTCATTGATTTCTTCATTATTATTTTTGATTTCAGTAGTATTAGATGATACATATAATAATGGTTTAGTTGTTTCATTATATTTTGATATAGATGATATAGTATTATTATTATTATTATTGTTATATCCATGTTGATCTAATTCTTCAGTATGGGATAATAGATTTTCTTGATTGGATAATTTAAATTTTATTGGTGATTTTTGTATTTTCTTTGATTGAATATGAAAAGGATTTCCAAAGGTTAATTTATTGATTTTCTTTTTTTTATTATAGTGACCATTATTATTATTATTAGTTTTATTGATTTCTGAAGGATTTTTAGTTTGTTTTTTTATACCTTTTAATTCTAAACGTTTTTTAAAAACCTGAAAATTAAAACATGAGAAAAAAATATTTTAGAAAATGTAAATTGAACAAGTGAACATCAACTGTGAAATGCAGGTACATCCAGTTGACGAGACTAAAATGGGACGAAACGCGCGTCAGACTGGATTCCACTGCTAGCTACTATCCATCTTTGCTTACCATGCTTATGAATTAAGGGTATATTAAGGCAATGCGCAGAGTATGTACATATGTCAATAAGAGACTGACCTGTTGCAGTCCTAAACATCAATGGGAAGATTCGAGCAAACAATACTAAATTGAACAAGTAGTTTATATACATTGTTAATTTAAACAAAAAAAGATGTGGAATTTTAAATTCACTCGGTGTTATTGGGTTGAATCTTCCTATTGATATTTAGGATTGTAATTGATCAGTTTCTTCTTGGAAATATGTGCATACTGTGTGGACTGCCTCGATATTGCCTGAAGTAATAAGCTTTATAAACACTAGCCACTATCTAACTCTGTAGCTAAATGAATAACGCGATGGCAAGTAAAGCGAACAATACTGAGTTGGAATCCTAGAGTGAACATCAACTCTGAGAGGCAGGTACATCCAGCTGACGAGTCGAAAATAGGACGAAAGGCACGTCTTGGATTTCACTGCTATCCATATTTGTTTATAAAGATATGGGATTTTGTTCTTTCTTTTTCTTCTCAAATGATCAGTACTACTGATATGATTATATAGTTGAAAGCGAAACAGTCATAAGTTACGAATCACTGAATGAGTTATATTTGTAATATGTAAAAATTCCGTACGTTCTAAACAATAATTTATTCATTTAGTAGTTGAATTCATCAGTCGATTAAAGTTACACCACTATGGAAAACTTGAGAGCACTTGAGAGCGTGCGAACAATTAAACTGTAGACCACTGAGCCGGCATCCAATGTGTTACTGTCTAACTTCAACCAATCCACGAAATCGAGCAACCGTCCACTATTGTCTTCAGTGAGTAACAGACCCGGTTGAACTCTAATGATCACTGCTTTTCACTAGAACACCAGGAAATACCTCTTGAAGCCAGTCACTAGTGTGCATATGTTGATTAATATCATAAGGGATCTTTGTGAATATTATAGTAATTTCGATAGTTGAGATCATGAATCAATTGAAGTTAGACCACCATGGTAAACTTGAAAACATTGGAAATTGAACTCTTACTAGGACCAAAACGACCGTCCAGTGATTCCAGGTGGTATAACTTTAGTCGACTAACAAATTCAACCATTAAACTACTACAATCTCCAGAAAACTCCGTTTTTGATAATAATTTCTATGAGCATTAGTTATTATTGTAGGGTATTTTTTTATCAAGAACAATTAACAGGAATGCACAATCAATAAAATGACCCTCAAACAAACAAAAAACAACAAATTAAGCTCTTTTAATAATTTGACCTAATTCCGATGAATTTTGTTTAACCGCTTAAATGATCTGATTTTGTTTGATAATGATAATAATAATAATAATAAGCAAATAAATTAAAATTTGATCTATTTAAGGTGATATAATCAATCACTTATCATACATTTTATATCTCGATAGTTAAGTCAAATTATATATTGATTTCTGCAAAAACAAAAAAAACTGGAAAATTATGTTACCCATTAAAACCAGCTAGAATATGTAGATGGACAGACCTATGATGTCACCATTCACTGTTGTTGTTCTGTTTGAATCTGTTTCATTGTTCTTTATTACTAAATGTAAATAATTTCAATCATTCTATAACAATAATCAAATCACTATTCAATATATAATTTGTAATTGTCATGCTTGTGGCCGAGTGGATGGGTAGTTGATGTGTGACGCGATAGAACCGCCAAACAGGGAGCAGCGAATTGTCGATTGGAACAGTGACACACGAAACCCGTACGAGCAGACTAGAGTGCTAACCGGTCCTGCGATCTGCCTAGCCCAGCCAATTAAGTCCAAAACACCAATAACAGCCTCAGTGGCATGAATCATTATTTACAAACATACTGGGTTTTTATACAACCAAAGTAATCAATAACTAAGTATAATTCAACAATCGTATGATAATAAATCAAAGATCAAAATAAAGCTAATGATAAGAGAAACACGAATATGAATAGTTTAGTTACGTAACAATTGTACAATAGGAAATAACATGCGAATTATGTGAAGAGTCTAAAAACATACTACTTTACATTCGAGATAATTTTTGGGATATTCCTGTGAATATCCTAACAGTAATTTTATAGAATTGAGATCATGAGTCAGTTGAAGCTAGACCACTATGGAAAAACCTGGAAGCTCTGGACGGGCGGTCAAGTCTAACCGTGGGACTCGTAAGTGTCAGCACGCATTCACGAATCTTGCTTCTCGAGATCC
>NW_017386647.1:0-3502 GCF_000237925.1 Schistosoma mansoni
TGATGATGTGGTGATTGATCTGCATTATTGATGTTTGGTAGGACGCCTGCACGTATTGAAGAATGATGAATTGTGTGATGGAAATCTCCCCTATCATCACCCACTCGTAGAACACATTGGATTGCTGAATTACCGGTGATGTTGCGACTGAGTTTAGTGATTCTCAATTTACACATCAATTGCACAAATTGAACTGTGATGAATTGCGTGATGAAAATCTTCCTGCTCATCAATCAGTCGTCGAGCAAATTGGATGAGTGAATGAACGGATGCTGCAGCGTTTGATATTCTGTAAACTCCTTCGACAAATCAACTGAATAAATGGAACAATGTTGAATTCAGTGGAGGGAATCTCTCCTTTCTTCAGTCACAACTCAAAGGTAATGTATGAGTGAATTCACGAGCGAAGTTGCGACTGAGGTTATTGATCGAAAATCAGAGATCTCCTACACAAAATGGAAAGTGATGAATTATGTCGTGTAAATGTCATGTGACATCGTTCAATTATTGAAAATCATGTATGGGTGAATTCGTAGGTGTTGTTGTGATTGCGATAATTGATTCTAGTTTGACACATCGATTGCAGCGATTGAACTGTGATGAATTGTGTGATGTAAATCTCTTCTCTCATCGTTCACTCCTCCAACATAATGTATGGGTAAATTACATGATGATGTGGTGATTGATCTGCATTATTGATGTTTGGTAGGACGCCTGCACGTATTGAAGAATGATGAATTGTGTGATGGAAATCTCCCCCAACATCATCACCCACTCGTAGAACACATTGGATTGCTGAATTACCGGTGATGTTGCGACTGAGTTTAGTGATTCTCAATTTACACATCAATTGCACAAATTGAACTGTGATGAATTGCGTGATGAAAATCTTCCTGCTCATCAATCAGTCGTCGAGCAAATTGGATGAGAGAATGAACGGATGCTGCAGCGTTTGATATTCTGTAAACTCCTTCGACAAATCAACTGAATAAATGGAACAATGTTGAATTCAGTGGAGGGAATCTCTCCTTTCTTCAGTCACAACTCAAAGGTAATGTATGAGTGAATTCACGAGCGAAGTTGCGACTGAGGTTATTGATCGAAAATCAGAGATCTCCTACACAAAATGGAAAGTGATGAATTATGTCGTGTAAATGTCATGTGACATCGTTCAATTATTGAAAATCATGTATGGGTGAATTCGTAGGTGTTGTTGTGATTGCGATAATTGATTCTAGTTTGACACATCGATTGCAGTGATTGAACTGTGATGAATTGTGTGATGTAAATCTCTTCTCTCATCGTTCACTCCTCCAACATAATGTATGGGTAAATTACATGATGATGTGGTGATTGATCTGCATTATTGATGTTTGGTAGGACGCCTGCACGTATTGAAGAATGATGAATTGTGTGATGGAAATCTCCCCCCACATCATCACCCACTCGTAGAACACATTGGATTGCTGAATTACCGGTGATGTTGCGACTGAGTTTAGTGATTCTCAATTTACACATCAACTGCACAAATTGAACTGTGATGAATTGCGTGATGAAAATCTTCCTGCTCATCAATCAGTCGTCGAGCAAATTGGATGAGTGAAAGAACGGATGCTGCAGCGTTTGATATTCTATAAACTCCTTCGACAAATCAACTGAATAAATGGAACAATGTTGAATTCAGTGGAGGGAATCTCTCCTTTCTTCAGTCACAACTCAAAGGTAATGTATGAGTGAATTCACGAGCGAAGTTGCGACTGAGGTTATTGATCGAAAATCAGAGATCTCCTACACAAAATGGAAAGTGATGAATTATGTCGTGTAAATGTCATGTGACATCGTTCAATTATTGAAAATCATGTATGGGTGAATTCGTAGGTGTTGTTGTGATTGCGATAATTGATTCTAG
Organism: Schistosoma mansoni; assembly: GCF_000237925.1. Classification (NCBI taxonomy): domain Eukaryota; kingdom Metazoa; phylum Platyhelminthes; class Trematoda; order Strigeidida; family Schistosomatidae; genus Schistosoma; species Schistosoma mansoni. The sequence continues at coordinate 1,910 of NW_017386647.1, forward strand.
TTTGACACATCGATTGCAGTGATTGAACTGTGATGAATTGTGTGATGTAAATCTCTTCTCTCATCGTTCACTCCTCCAACATAATGTATGGGTAAATTACATGATGATGTGGTGATTGATCTGCATTATTGATGTTTGGTAGGACGCCTGCACGTATTGAAGAATGATGAATTGTGTGATGGAAATCTCCCCCAACATCATCACCCACTCGTAGAACACATTGGATTGCTGAATTACCGGTGATGTTGCGACTGAGTTTAGTGATTCTCAATTTACACATCAAGTGCACAAATTGAACTGTGATGAATTGCGTGATGAAAATCTTCCTGCTCATCAATCAGTCGTCGAGCAAATTGGATGAGTGAATGAACGGATGCTGCAGCGTTTGATATTCTATAAACTCCTTCGACAAATCAACTGAATAAATGGAACAATGTTGAATTCAGTGGAGGGAATCTCTCCTTTCTTCAGTCACAACTCAAAGGTAATGTATGAGTGAATTCACGAGCGAAGTTGCGACTGAGATTATTGATCGAAAATCAGAGATCTCCTACACAAAATGGAAAGTGATGAATTATGTCGTGTAAATGTCATGTGACATCGTTCAATTATTGAAAATCATGTATGGGTGAATTCGTAGGTGTTGTTGTGATTGAGATAATTGATTCTAGTTTGACACATCGATTGCAGTGATTGAACTGTGATGAATTGTGTGATGTAAATCTCTTCTCTCATCGTTCACTCCTCCAACATAATGTATGGGTAAATTACATGATGATGTGGTGATTGATCTGCATTATTGATGTTTGGTAGGACGCCTGCACGTATTGAAGAATGATGAATTGTGTGATGGAAATCTCCCCCAACATCATCACCCACTCGTAGAACACATTGGATTGCTGAATTACCGGTGATGTTGCGACTGAGTTTAGTGATTCTCAATTTACACATCAACTGCACAAATTGAACTGTGATGAATTGCGTGATGAAAATCTTCCTGCTCATCAATCAGTCGTCGAGCAAATTGGATGAGTGAATGAACGGATGCTGCAGCGTTTGATATTCTATAAACTCCTTCGACAAATCAACTGAATAAATGGAACAATGTTGAATTCAGTGGAGGGAATCTCTCCTTTCTTCAGTCACAACTCAAAGGTAATGTATGAGTGAATTCACGAGCGAAGTTGCGACTGAGGTTATTGATCGAAAATCAGAGATCTCCTACACAAAATGGAAAGTGATGAATTATGTCGTGTAAATGTCATGTGACATCGTTCAATTATTGAAAATCATGTATGGGTGAATTCGTAGGTGTTGTTGTGATTGCGATAATTGATTCTAGTTTGACACATCGATTGCAGTGATTGAACTGTGATGAATTGTGTGATGTAAATCTCTTCTCTCATCGTTCACTCCTCCAACATAATGTATGGGTAAATTACATGATGATGTGGTGATTGATCTGCATTATTGATGTTTGGTAGGACGCCTGCACGTATTGAAGAATGATGAATTGTGTGATGGAAATCTCCCCTATCATCACCCACTCGTAGAACACATTGGATTGCTGAATTACCGGTGATGTTGCGAATG
>NW_017386647.1:3702-4671 GCF_000237925.1 Schistosoma mansoni
CGTAGGTGTTGTTGTGATTGCGATAATTGATTCTAGTTTGACACATCGATTGCAGTGATTGAACTGTGATGAATTGTGTGATGTAAATCTCTTCTCTCATCGTTCACTCCTCCAACATAATGTATGGGTAAATTACATGATGATGTGGTGATTGATCTGCATTATTGATGTTTGGTAGGACGCCTGCACGTATTGAAGAATGATGAATTGTGTGATGGAAATCTCCCCCAACATCATCACCCACTCGTAGAACACATTGGATTGCTGAATTACCGGTGATGTTGCGACTGAGTTTAGTGATTCTCAATTTACACATCAACTGCACAAATTGAACTGTGATGAATTGCGTGATGAAAATCTTCCTGCTCATCAATCAGTCGTCGAGCAAATTGGATGAGTGAAAGAACGGATGCTGCAGCGTTTGATATTCTGTAAACTCCTTCGACAAATCAACTGAATAAATGGAACAATGTTGAATTCAGTGGAGGGAATCTCTCCTTTCTTCAGTCACAACTCAAAGGTAATGTATGAGTGAATTCACGAGCGAAGTTGCGACTGAGGTTATTGATCGGGTGATTCACTTCGCTTCCACTAAAAACGGCAAATCAAAATAAGTAAATCAAGTTAATAAGTAGAATAACAAAGCTGAATAGTGGTTAGTAGTCGAACCTAAGAGGTGAATTTGAAACTAGTCAATTATATATATCTGCAGTCCAGTGTTGATATTCACACCGGGACTCGTAACATTAACTGAACTATTGAGTTTAGGTAGCTCCTAGCCTGTGCATCAATAAAACATAAGCACTTGTAAAAAATATAATAGTACAATGAATATTTTCAGAAAAACCCTTTGTTTCCTTAAAAGATTTCATGATTTAAAGCATGTATGTACTATTGTATTCATATGACATAGTTGATGCAATGAACTATTATTTACATATGAATATATAAAAAGAGTGAGAAATTATG
>NW_017386646.1:0-856 GCF_000237925.1 Schistosoma mansoni
GAAGGTCTGATTCTCAGGAGAATCAGACACCATTCACACTTTCATATGACAATGCAAACAGTACAGTTCAATCTCGTTTAATAGGAGAGCCAGACATCGCCTAGCTCAGGCTTAACTCGAGCAGTATAGCTCAATCCCGCCGCCCCTAGACAGGAGAACAGGACAGTATACACGCTCAACGCTACAATCTGACCAGCATAGCTCAATCCTGTGGCGCAACCACACAGGTACCAAGTACTCTGGTGGACCATTCGCACCATTCGTATATATACACTCACATCACATGTATCACATGTATTTCAATCAGTGATTGCGTAAGAACGCTTGAAACCCATTGTCTGGTGTCGGAATAGTAGGACAAGACCACCAAGATCATTCTTATCTCATTTGCGAAATTTTCATGTTTCCGACTCTCCAGACCCTGAGTTAGGGGTACTACCCCTATATAACATGGCGAGTAAGAGCAGGTGTAAATAGTAAAATTTCAATTTCGATGTACATCTACATGTTATACATCATTTAATAGCACTTCACTAGATAATTAGCAAAAAGGAAACCCCTTCGAAAAATATTAATCCATTCAAAAGTTACGAACAATGAAATAATAGTTTCAAGACAAGTGATTCAGATGCCTCTTAAAATAATTTCATATTGTATGGTTGATCACAGTTTAACATTGTAGTTATATAATATACCCTTGTGGGTCAGGGTAATATTACATTACTTCTCAGGAGAATCAAACACCATCCACACTTTCATATGACAATGCAAACAGTACAGTTCAATCTCGTTTAATAGGAGCACCACAGGTCAATCCTGTGGCGCGACCACACAGGTACCAAGTACTCTGGTGGAC
>NW_017386646.1:1056-4852 GCF_000237925.1 Schistosoma mansoni
TCAGGAGAATCAGACACCATTCACACTCTCATATGACAATGCAAACAGTACAGTTCAATCTCGTTTAATAGGAGAGAAAGACATCGCCTAGCTCAGGCTTAATCCGAGCAGTATAGCTCAATCCCGCCGCCCCTAGACAGGAGAACAACACACTATACACGCTCAACGCTACAATCTGACCAGCACAGCTGAATCCTGTGGCGCAACCACACAGGTACCAAGTACTCTGGTGGACCATTCGCACCATTCGTATATATACACTCACATCACATGTATCACATGTATTTCAATCAGTGATTGCGTAAGAACGCTTGAAACCCATTGTCTGGTGTCGGAATAGTAGGACAAGACCACCAAGATCATTTTTATCTCATTTGCGAAATTTTCATGTTTCCGACTCTCCAGACCCTGAGTTAGGGGTACTACCCCTATATAACATGGCGAGTAAGAGCAGGTGTAAATAGTAAAATTTTAATTTCGATGTACATCTACATGTTATACATCATTTAATAGCACTTCATTAGATAATTCGCACAAAGGAAACCCCTTCGAAAAATATTAATCCATTCAAAAGTTATGAACAATGAAATAATAGTTTCAAGACAAGTGATTCAGATGCCTCTTAAAATAATTTCATATTGTATGGTTGATCACAGTTTAACATTGTAGTTATATAATATACCCATGTGGGTCAGGGTAATTTTACATTACTTCTCAGGAGAATCAGACACCATTCACACTTTCATATGACAATGCAAACAGTACAGTTCAATCTCGTTTAATAGGAGAGAAAGACATCGCCTAGCTCAGGCTTAATCCGAGCAGTATAGCTCAATCCCGCCGCCCCTAGACAGGAGAACAACACACTATACACGTCCACGCTACAATCTGGACAGCACAACTCAATCCGTGGGCGCACCACCCCGGTACCAAGTACTCTGGTGGACCATTCGCACCATTCGTATATATACACTCACATCACATGTATCACATGCATTTCAATTAGTGATGGCGTAAGAACGCTTGAAACCCATTGTCTGGTGTCGGAATAGTAGGACAAGACCACCAAGATCATTTTTATCTCATTTGCGAAATTTTCATGTTTCCGACTCTCCAGACCCTGAGTTAGGGGTACTACCCCTATATAACATGGCGAGTAAGAGCAGGTGTAAATAGTAAAATTTTAATTTCGATGTACATCTACATGTTATACATCATTTAATAGCACTTCATTAGATAATTCGCACAAAGGAAACCCCTTCGAAAAATATTAATCCATTAAAAATTTTGGACAATGAAATAATAGTTTCAAGACAAGTGATTCAGATGCCTCTTAAAATAATTTCATATTGTATGGTTGATCACAGTTTAACATTGTAGTTATATAATATACCCATGTGGGTCAGGGTAATTTTACATTACTTCTCAGGAGAATCAGACACCATTCACACTTTCATATGACAATGCAAACAGTACAGTTCAATCTCGTTTAATAGGAGAGAAAGACATCGCCTAGCTCAGGCTTAATCCGAGCAGTATAGCTCAATCCCGCCGCTCCTAGACAGGAGAACAACACACTATACACGCTCAACGCTACAATCTGACCAGCACAGCTGAATCCTGTGGCGCAACCACACAGGTACCAAGTACTCTGGTGGACCATTCGCACCATTCGTATATATACACTCACATCACATGTATCACATGTATTTCAATCAGTGATTGCGTAAGAACGCTTGAAACCCATTGTCTGGTGTCGGAATAGTAGTACAAAACCACCAAGATCATTTTTATCTCATTTGCGAAATTTTCATGTTTCCGACTCTCCAGACCCTGAGTTAGGGGTACTACCCCTATATAACATGGCGAGTAAGAGCAGGTGTAAATAGTAAAATTTTAATTTCGATGTACATCTACATGTTATACATCATTTAATAGCACTTCATTAGATAATTCGCACAAAGGAAACCCCTTCGAAAAATATTAATCCATTCAAAAGTTATGAACAATGAAATAATAGTTTCAAGACAAGTGATTCAGATGCCTCTTAAAATAATTTCATATTGTATGGTTGATCACAGTTCAACATTGTAGTTATATAATATACCCATGTGGGTCAGGGTAATTTTACATTACTTCTCAGGAGAATCAGACACCATTCACACTTTCATATGACAATGCAAACAGTACAGTTCAATCTCGTTTAATAGGAGAGAAAGACATCGCCTAGCTCAGGCTTAATCCGAGCAGTATAGCTCAATCCCGCCGCCCCTAGACAGGAGAACAACACACTATACACGCTCAACGCTACAATCTGACCAGCACAGCTCAATCCTGTGGCGCAACCACACAGGTACCAAGTACTCTGGTGGACCATTCGCACCATTCGTATATATACACTCACATCACATGTATCACATGCATTTCAATTAGTGATTGCGTAAGAACGCTTGAAACCCATTGTCTGGTGTCGGAATAGTAGTACAAAACCACCAAGATCATTTTTATCTCATTTGCGAAATTTTCATGTTTCCGACTCTCCAGACCCTGAGTTAGGGGTACTACCCCTATATAACATGGCGAGTAAGAGCAGGTGTAAATAGTAAAATTTTAATTTCGATGTACATCTACATGTTATACATCATTTAATAGCACTTCATTAGATAATTCGCACAAAGGAAACCCCTTCGAAAAATATTAATCCATTCAAAAGTTATGAACAATGAAATAATAGTTTCAAGACAAGTGATTCAGATGCCTCTTAAAATAATTTCATATTGTATGGTTGATCACAGTTCAACATTGTAGTTATATAATATACCCATGTGGGTCAGGGTAATTTTACATTACTTCTCAGGAGAATCAGACACCATTCACACTTTCATATGACAATGCAAACAGTACAGTTCAATCTCGTTTAATAGGAGAGAAAGACATCGCCTAGCTCAGGCTTAATCCGAGCAGTATAGCTCAATCCCGCCGCCCCTAGACAGGAGAACAACACACTATACACGCTCAACGCTACAATCTGACCAGCACAGCTGAATCCTGTGGCGCAACCACACAGGTACCAAGTACTCTGGTGGACCATTCGCACCATTCGTATATATACACTCACATCACATGTATCACATGCATTTCAATCAGTGATTGCGTAAGAACGCTTGAAACCCATTGTCTGGTGTCGGAATAGTAGGACAAGACCACCAAGATCATTTTTATCTCATTTGCGAAATTTTCATGTTTCCGACTCTCCAGACCCTGAGTTAGGGGTACTACCCCTATATAACATGGCGAGTAAGAGCAGGTGTAAATAGTAAAATTTTAATTTCGATGTACATCTACATGTTATACATCATTTAATAGCACTTCATTAGATAATTCGCACAAAGGAAACCCCTTCGAAAAATATTAATCCATTCAAAAGTTATGAACAATGAAATAATAGTTTCAAGACAAGTGATTCAGATGCCTCTTAAAATAATTTCATATTGTATGGTTGATCACAGTTTAACATTGTAGTTATATAATATACCCATGTGGGTCAGGGTAATTTTACATTACTTCTCAGGAGAATCAGACACCATTCACACTTTCATATGACAATGCAAACAGTACAGTTCAATCTCGTTTAATAGGAGAGAAAGACATCGCCTAGCTCAGGCTTAATCCGAGCAGTATAGCTCAATCCCGCCGCCCCTAGACAGAAGAACAACACACTATACACGCTCAACGCTACAAATGACCAGCACAGCTCAATCCTGTGGCGCAACCACACAGGTACCAAGTACTCTGG
>NW_017386645.1:0-4490 GCF_000237925.1 Schistosoma mansoni
TTCTCATCATTATACACCTTTTGAAATGATAATGAAAATAATGCGTTACCACTTTGACCACCATTGGTGATGATATCTCATGAGATAAAGATTTGAATATCTTAATGGTACTAATGAGCTTATCGGATTTGTTTATCTTCAAATGAGACAATAGTGATGAGAAATTGGAATGTGACATTGTGTTATTTGGATGTATGATGGTCCGACTCCATGCCCTGGAAAACTCAAGTAATGAAGACAAACAATATCATCTTAATGTGAAATCATCTTTCAGGAGGATAAGTAGTATCTTAATGCATAGAAAAATATGAGAATACATGTTTGGTGATAAATTGCTTCGGAGATTGACAAATAATATACTCGATTTCTAAACATGTCAATGTAGATGAATAATGTACTAGATGATAAGACTGTCAGTTACCCTTCGAACAGAAAACTGTTTTATTCAGAAAAGAACTGATCACATTGACAATATTGTGAAAACCATAACACAAATGGCTGATTTTTCTCTGAAGTATATTATGATAAAATAAGGTTACGAATGCAACATATTTTGATATTTCTTGATAATCATCATCCTCTCGATTGATTTGCTGACATTTTCTCCCAAATATTTGTCACCACACACAACCAATAGTAATAGTTCGAGTTCACGAGGAGTTATTCTTGATCTGCTGAAAATGCACTCTGAACCACAAGTGGGAGATTTTAGTGTTCGAACCTTATGTGCACAGATGTCGCGAGTGAGCACACTAGAATCTTGAGCTACTAATGTATGTCAACTAAACAAAATGGTTAACAGAAATCAGTCGATTTCATCAGTGTCTTATGAACTGATGGATAGACGTCTACATGTATATAAGATGAGAATCATCAAATACATACTTATGATGTTGAAGTATTCAAAATAATTGCTGTCAATACAACGCTGCATAAACGTGATGGATATAGATAGGGTTAAATTACTTACTTAATGATCATTTGCCGAAGAGTGACTTGTTTAACTCCATCTATTCTGTCCAGGTTGTTCTGATTAGCCTATATACACAACGCTTCTTTAGACTACTGGTTTGTAATCGACTGATTCATACATTCGACTTCCATTCATTGGCTATACGTTTTGACATCAAAGAGTAATTGCCTCACATCCGAAATGGATGAATCCTAACAACCACGATCTTTTACTGATACTTTAAATATTCGTAATAAATCACTTACTAGTGAGTATATAAGTGTTGTCATGTGGCTACTATATAAGTCCGCCTGTAGCCCCTCCGGGGGCTACTGCCGGTTGCAGTCCTGGATAAAGGAAGAGGGTTTGGCATGGGGTTGATGACCCTATCCCGTAGAAAACTAACTGGCTAAAAATCGCTAGCCAGAAAAAATTATTCAAACAATTTAAACTCTGCCCCGTCGGCCAGACACTATCAGCAAAATTCTATTGTGGGAGAGAACGAACCAGATTCCAGTGGAGGAAGAAATCAAGAAGTGCTGGAAGTGGATAGGACGCATATTGGGGAAGGCACCCAACTACGTCACACGGTAAACCCTGACATGAAGTCTTGAAGGCCAAAGGGGAAGAAGAATACAAGAGAACACATTACGCCGAGAAATGGAAACAGACCTGAGAAGAATGAACAACAACTGGATAAAACTAGAAAGGAAGGCCAAGGACAGAGTGGGTTGGAGAATGCTGGTCGGCGGCCTATGCTCTATTGGGAGTAACAGGCGTAATTAATTAATTAAGATTAATACATGCTTCGCCTTAATCATTTATCACACGGTTATTTTTGTATTTTTACCATAAAACGTTTTTCATCCCGTTTCGTCCAATGAAATGATCAGTTTTAAAATGGTGATTATTGACTACTAATTTCTTAAAGGTGATACAAAAAGTAAATATTCCTCTAGTCGTCACCTATCCTCCAAACTATAAATCTAAATAACTCTCAAAGTACTGGCTGTATTGTTTCGAAGGTTGTCATTGACACTGATAACGCTTTCTTGAATACATTGTATCTGGTAGTGTCCCATTCGCTTGAAGCGTTAAAAGGCCGAAATGAAAGCTCACATCACGTCACTTGGTGGGTTTCATGAGTATCAAATCGATGGAGAAAGTGCCCTTCAGTACATTTACTTCTCAACTGATGAACAGGTCAATTTGGAATATCATTTCCTTGATGTTGTCACTTTTGATAAGACCTACAAAACCAATGATAATACTTGTTTGTACAGCGTTTATAAGTCGTGAAATTCCGGCTCTGTTGTTACGATTTCTTGCATTTTCCATGAGATCAACTGACGATCGGTAGTCGGTCGGTATTGTCACGGATAACTCACAGGCGATAGTTGCTACACATAACAAAATTATATCTGAACTCACACCACATTTTATATCGTGTACACCTCATTCTCAATTTCATTAAAAAGGTAAGTTATTAATTGAGTGAGATTAACCTTGAATTGTAGAGCTTGCAATCTGAGTCTTACAACTATTCCTCCGTCTGGTATTCACTCAAAACGTTGACAGGTAAATAGAAATATTCAAACCTGACAAACTTATATTTACATAACCTTTGTTATCTGCGCTTAAGTTAACTTGTATCAGTATTCATCGACGAGCTATATTTGTTATCATAGTATATGGGTTAATATCAATTCTAAATACATGAATCTGCGTTCTTGCTTTATACAATTCAGTCGAAACTGGTTGAAATATTGTTTCACCTTAAAGTATTTACTGAAACATAATAAGATTAAGCACTAAATCATGTAAATGATCTACAATGTCGATTTTAAACAAAGAAAGGTGAGTTTATGAAACAATGAATGAAAATGTTTTCAAATGAAACTGTTTCAAATACATGCATGATACAAATTCAGAGGTTAGAACTTGTTATATTTGAATTAGATTGTCACCCACAGTAATGTAGATAAGAGCCTATTGCTCAACCGAATAGCAAGAAACATTCAGCATAGTGATCACCAATTATGAGCTTAAATACAGTGATGTCATTTGTAATTCACTGAAACAACTTACTCATATAACTTTGAAAAACCTATATCTGATTACGAAATTATCTTGATGGATATTTATGATAATCAGAAGTATTTGAATTGTAGTATAAACTAATAATCCCAGGAATAACGCAATTTAATCAAGAAGTATTAGATGAACACAAACAAATGTATCGTATTTGGAATTCAAAATCACAACAGTCATCAATACGAAGAAGTCATTGATTGATTCAAACATCACAATATTTTTTATAAAAAACAACATTCTGTAAGAAATGAATCCATGAAACTAGAAAGTTTGGAGTTCTCCATAAGAAACACATGGTGCAGGTTTCATAATTGTTGAAACTAATCAGAAAGGTAATGTCAGTTCAAATTATGCTTGTATCATGTTCAAGCTCATGTCTTTGAACGTCACAGTTAGAAACGCTGGAAATACAAAAGTAATAATTCAATTTAAATTCCCACACTAAAAATATATCCTACTATTTGAAACATCCGAATTCTGGTTGGCGGCCTATGCTCCTCCACGAGGGGTAACAGGCGTAAGTAAGTATTTGAAACATCCGACTGATGTTTGTTTCTGTAAGTATTATCTCACTGGGTAATACAAAGTCCTATGAAAAAACGACCTACACTCATACTTCCACGAAAACGTACAGGCATGTTTAGGAAATGGTCCCATTAAATTTTTAAACAGTGCGATTATTTCTCATCTCACTGGCAACTGATTCATTATCAAAAGTAAGGATATCTGAGCTCTGCATCAAGTCTAAATTTACCGGGATTTTTACCTTTGCACATTATATCGACATCCTATTCTCAGTTCCGTCATGTTTGTAAATATGACAAACATTAGTTCTGACCCTTTCATAATCATTTGAATATCATCACATCACATTTGATTGCTGTTAATATACTTACATGTTTATTTCTTTATCTGGTATTACAATGAATAATTATTATTATTACTATCCTTATAACATTGATACAGTAAATCCGCTTTCGTATTACACTTTTCACATACGATTTTATTCCACTAATCAGGACTTAGTTATTCAACTTCTCTTACTACTTCTTGCACCACTTTGTTGACACTTGCAGAATGTTGACATATAAACTGTACTGTATTCATTCTTGAATAATTGACTCACAACTGCAAAGCCCGATAAACAGGCGATAGAAAACAAATGTTTGCTCTAATATTCTTTATTTTTGAATAATTAACCATGATTATAAGCGAAGACGGATAGTGGCTAGCAGTGGAATCCAGAACACAAGTTTCGTCCTATTTGGGACTCGTCAGCTGGATGTAACTGCATCTCAGAGTTGATGTCCCTCTAAACAACAATATCTTTACATTCGCAAACAACTGTTAGATGGGTGTTTTTTTCTTCATAGCAATAGATGTTTTTGGATATTAGTGTCTTTGTTGAAACCTTGTGACTTTTCTGGTTGTAATTTAATACACC
>NW_017386644.1:0-4491 GCF_000237925.1 Schistosoma mansoni
GTGGAATTCAGTTGACTCACGCTTTCAACTATGACAAAAAAACCAGACTCGATAAATAGTAAAATATTGCCCTTTTTTAGGAAAAAAATATTGAACATTGAACTCACCTTGAAAAAAAATATCATTAAAGTCAATCCAATCAATAAAAGAATGTCCAACAAAGCGAATACAATCGACAAACAGATAATATATGGATTTTGTTGTTGTTGTTGTTCTCGTTTATTCACTTCATGTCCATCTGATTTATTTAGGTCATCTATTAAGTTTAAGTCATCAGATGATGAATATAAACTAGATGTTGATGATAATAATAGTGGTGATGATGATGATGTGCGTGTGTAGAATTACGTGAGTGAATGGATAGAAATGGAGAACTCGTCAGTTGGATATAGTTGGATAACAATGTTAAAACTTACATTGAGACACAAATCCAATACATTTAACTTCAGATGCAAATAAAAAGCTGTTGATCTTACATAGTTACAATGTTTTACTTCGAAAGAGGTGTTTGGCTTAAGACATTTTATTTACAGAATTGCTAAAGAATTTTCAGTACATTGAATGATAGTTTAAAGGTCCATAAGCAATCCAGTCAAATAAATAAGAAAACGCTAACTGACATTATGTGCAGTCAATAAAATATTGTTTTTTTAAGAACAAAACTCTGTTTGAGTTTTTGATTGTCATTAACTTCAAAAAATTGATGTCGTTTATCTATATTTTTCCAACGAAACAGATGAACTATGGGAGAAAAATTCTCTTTTGTCTTTGAAATATCAATGAACCTGCATTTTTTCTAAATTGACCAACAAATTTCTTGTTATTGACTTTGTAGATCAGAGTAATTTTAATTGGTATTGCTTTTTTATGGAGTTTAAGCCTCCTCCTGTAGTGTAATTGAGGTTCTAATCACACGGATATAAAATTGTAAGAAGCACTACCAAGAGATTAAAAGCACTCCGATCAAAACAGAGTAGTATAGTTTAAAGTCAGTCGACTATTTCCACACAAAAGACACTGATTAAAACTACGTTGAAACGATACCAGTAGCATAATGCTGTTTTTCTCAGTCCGTGGTACGAAGTTAACTCATTAAATTAATTCTGTAGTCAGATGGCCAAATAAAATCGACATTTAGCTAATCTATCAAGTAATTAAGAATTACTCTTTTAAATATTTGACTCGAGGCTTACAGAAATATGAAAAAGTCACCTTGCTTAATAATTCATTTCAGCTAAAATCAAATAAACCTATATGGATAAGCGAATAATGGATACTGCATCCAAGTAGGATTTGAGGGATTTCAAAGATAATAACACCGAGAAGTACAGGTGCATGTGTTACTGATAACACATCATTACATAAGATTTTACCATTTTCCGTTATTGTAACATGTTAATGGGTATCCATTAAGTCCTTTACACTCTTTTTTATAAATGTTATATTTTAAGCCATCGCGAGAAAACAAATTGGATTAAATATTGAATGCATACATAGCAAGGATGAAAAACATTAGCTTCATTTTAGTGCAGAACTTAATGCCCGTAAATACCAAATGTACGTAAATACTGGTTATATAGATAGTAACACATTTCCTTGTACTAAATAGATCCGAAAATTTGGTTCAATGTACAAATCACGTGTATTCTGATTTCATCATGTATTCGTTTCCTCAAGAGCTAACAACAATTTTAAAAAGTATACTTTGTACTTGTCTGAACACCATTTTATGGTTATTTATTACATCTTATCAACTTTTTTTTAAGTTTTAAGGACTTTGACTAAGATGGCGATATTAGCAACCGCAAAGCTAATATTAAAAGCGTTTTTCCAATTCGTTCAAATCTAGTTCTACAATTTATTCACGGGAACTCTGAACTCGCTTTAAAGTGAGTTTACGTGATGACTACTTTCTTACAAAAAGTGAGTAATCTAAAAGCCTTTATCCGATTTTAATTTTGTGTTCATTTACATTGTCAGTTTCCACTATACAATAACTGATTTCTAACTTGTCAAACAGGTATTACATTATAGGAGTTTTACTACTTTGCAAGATTTTAAGTAATTTATATAACTATTTATTGAGTTAGTTGGAATCGACAAATAAGAAACAAAATCTTTAAATGTACAAATACTACCGGCTATGCCAATATCTTGATCTAATATATACAAGAAAACTTAAGTACGGTATCCAGATCTTCTTGTAAGTTTTACTCAACTTATGATTTATAGATTTACATCTATTTCTCATGGAGCACAATCTATTTAAAATGATCTTAACCATGTTAATTTACTCACTGTTCTGAGTAAACAAATGAATTTCTTGACAATCTACTTGCTTTTTTAACTTTTGTCAATTAAGGTATCATTATTAGTAGTGAAGTGAACCTGATTAGTTCATCTGTTAAAAAATTTAATTTACTAACAAAGCAACTAAGTTACTACTTGGTATATTGTATCTAAATATGTTGTATAGTGACAGAATATTCAACAAAGATATGATGGATTTAACAAATGAACTAATACAATCATCTATTTATAGAAGAAAGTTTAACGGATAGATAGTTTACTTAGCATGACAAAGCAACAACAAGAAAATATGAAATTTATGACTGAAATAAATCACTGATAGAAATATATATGGAGTTATATTATTCTTTTTTTAAAAAGAGACATATGAATGAATTTACATGTATACGTTATCCAGGTAGGTGACAGATGCACACAGACAGAAAAATGAGAAATTTTCACCTGACAAGCGTAAAAGAGAAAACTAATAGATTTCCCCTTTTGTTTTTTTAAACTTAATTTGTTATGCCTTACTGACAATAATTATCTTAAATTAATCATTTCAATAATAAAACTTATCTAAAAAAAATTACTAGTGAAATGAGATATATTCAGTTGTTGAATTAATATATTTATGATATAGTTACGCATGGAGATTAACTCCATCTGTAGCTCTTTTAAGGCTACTGCCGGTCCCAAGCCCGGATAAAGGAGGAAAGGTGGAGATAAAGTCAACGGACCCTTCTCATAGAAAACCATCCTGCTAAAAAAACACTAACCAGAATAGACAAATTGAACCATTTAAAATCTGCCCTCAGAGTTGAAGGATCTTTATTTATAAGAATTATGACACCTCATGGTGAAAGCCGAGATTATTCGGAAGTCATGAGGCTAATACTCGTTTTAACAATCAGAGCAGTAATTTTTATAGGCACATGGAATGTTCGGACAATGTGGGAGACTGTGAGGATCAGTCAAATAGCAACGGGAATGAAGAGATATAACTTGAAGGTTCTCGCAGTCAGCAAAACTCATTGGACACAAGCTGGACAACAAAAATTAGATCCCGTAGATATGTTACCGTACTCTGATCAAGAAGATGAAAATGATTCAAACAATTAGGGAGTTGCTCAGATGCTATCCAAAGAAGCGAGTAAAGCACTTAGAGGATGGGAGCCTCATGGATTCAGAATCATCAAAGCATATTTCAAAACAAAGGAGGGAGTCACAATGAATATTATACAATGTTATGCAACAATCAATGATAGTAACAGCGATGATAAAGATCTGTTGTATGTGAGGCTGTAATCGACAATTGCGAAGTGCTCGGGAAAAAACCTGGCCACCCTGATGGGAGACCCAAACGCCAAAGTCGGACAACACCAGGTATGAAGATGCCACAGGATGAAATGGATTCAGAGAAATGAACGAGAATGATGAGAGATTAGCAAATTTATGTACATACAACAAAATGATTATAGGCAGCAAGATATTACTCAACAAACGAATACACAAAAGCTATATTGCTCTCACAGGATTACAATACAGAGAACCAGATCGATCACATTTGCATCACTGAAAAATTCAGAAGATCAATGAAAGACGTGAAAAACCAAGAGAGGAGCTAACACAACTTCAGATCACCACGAACAGGTGATTACAAGATGAAACTGCAGCTAAAGAAACACTGAATAACTGAGGAAACAGAATTACAAAGGTTTAATACAGCGTTCCTTCGACATACTGAAAAATTCAACCAATTCAAGATAGCTCTCAACAAAAGATTTCAAGCCTTACAAGGTCTACTGGAAGTAGAATAAACTACTATGGAGGACAACTGGAAAGGGATCACAGAAGCACTAACTTCAAAGTGTCAGGAAGTACTGAGCCACAACAAACATCATCATAAGGAATGGTCTCTATGGAAACCCCAGACTAGATTGAAGAAAAGAAGAACAAGAATATGGTGATTATAACAACAGCCAAACGACAACAGAGAAAATCAAGACACAAACTGGATACACTGGAGCAAACAAACAAGTGAAGGGAAGCATTAGAGCTGACAAGCAGAAATACGTGGAAGACCTAGGAAGGATAATGGAAAAAGCTGCAAGAGAAGACAATATAGGAGAACTATGTGATACAACAAAGAAATTGACAGGGAAAGGAAGCAAACCAGAGAGACCAGCCAAGAACAAAGAA
>NW_017386643.1:0-4505 GCF_000237925.1 Schistosoma mansoni
AGCGTTTGCAACAACTCAGTCAGTTCTATGATCAGACGTCTGCCAGAATACTGAGAAAGGGTTGCAGGTAAGTCATCTGAACCTGGTGATCTGTGGTGATATAGGAGTTGGAGTTCCTTGATGGATCAGTCAACATTGGCCAGGAAGAACAAAACAGTTTGGTTGATTTCGCGGAAGTAGCAGGCCAAGTGCACAGAGAGAGCACTAGTTAGCACATCGACGGTGATTGTTTTGATAGTTAGTGGTAGCCAGGAACAGATTGTAATCTGTGCAAAGTTGCAGGGGAGGGTTCCTGATATTTGGCCTGCACCCAACGAATCTTCTCTAAGCTTTGATGCCCGACCTGCGCACTAAAATCTCCATATATTACTACATTGTCTGTCAGACGTATTTTCTTGAGATCGCTTAACTGGTGGTAGGACTCATTCTTGATTGCGTCCGGTCTGCAGTCTGTCGGGGCGTAGGCGCAGATAATAAAAAGACATCGTTCTTCATAAAAATTTCTTGACAGAGCTTCCTGACCTAACATCACATAAATGGCTATTAGTGTAAGCTCAATCAACTTGCACAGCCTCAGTGCTCTGGAGCTTAATGTGACAGATGGAGAGCGAATTTGTAGTGCTTCACTGGGGTCTCGGATAGACAACAGATATCGATGTTAAGGCTTTCTACAGACATATCCAACCATATCCGTCTTTTGATTTGTATTCATGTGCGAATGCTGATGTTCAGTGTGAATGCAACACGTAGTTTCAGGAAGGCTGGTTCAGAATTTGTATTCGGTAATAGAATTTAACTTTGAACAAGTCACTGACTTGAGATCGTTTGGAAAGGACAAGGTTTCCACCATAGGCGAGTTGCTACAGAAGTTGAGGAATAAAGGAATGTACAAAATGAAAATAGAGATAGAAGAGTGACTCAATGTAAAATAAAAACGAGTAATAGCAAGTAGTTTTCAGTATGATATACGAGAGTGGGAATTAAAGCGTGTATATATTTTCTAATGTTAATCGTCATTTAGTCTGTATGTGGGTGAGGATACTGCCTGGGTGCCTACACCGAAGCTAATCATATTTTGAGGGGCAATACCCGAACCTTTGATCTAGAAGACGAATCCACAAGGCAGTGGAGCAACAGATGAGGTTTTCGATAGCTTAAGGGAAATATCTCACGTATCTGTCCAGATAGCAGTACAGCTTTAACCTCAGACCTTTATTGTAATGTTATTTATTTACAAACCGATAGTTGTTTTATTTCACTGAATTATGAGCTTATTTCACATAGTAATATCACAAGAAATAAGCATTTAATACATTTTAAACCAACATGTGATTAGTTGCGGATAATTGCTAACACAACACATAAAACGCGAACCTAAAGGCATTATGTTAAATTCCTAACGAATTAGTTATTAGTTTTGGAAAAGCAGTGATAAGTACGGAATACTAAGGAACTTAATGATCATCCTACAGAATATCAACTTGAACGATGTTCTTGCCACTTATTCTTTTCCACTTTCAACTAAGATTCTAGTCTCCAGATTTCAGGGAATTCTGGTTTTTTCCCAAAGTCATATGGAAGTCCGTATAGAAATTTAAAAAAAAACCCAGTTCCCGTTTTCTCAATAATCGACTTGACTAGTCAATATCGACGACAAACCTAGTATAACATTTGTTTAAGGGACTTCGCCTTACTTTATATCAATTTAATTACTCTACATTGATATCAAGCCATCATTGAACCAATACACTTACTTGACCTCATACACACAATACGTAACGCACAGTTACAAAACTACGCCGGTTTCAATCTAATATTCAACACGTTTGTGTAGAGAAAGTATTAACCGATTGACACATTAGAGCTCATGTTTTATTACTTCGAAGCTACAATTTTCAGTAGCGTAGCTGTATCGGTTGTTACGATTCAGTTATATATAAAAAGTAATTTGAGTTTTAGGGATATGAAGTGAGAATGTATAAGAACAAAGAACAAAAGAAAACTTTAATTGACGACAAAGCGACCATAAAATTTTCTTTCACCTTTTGTAGTGAAGGTAGCATGTAGCAATAGCATAAGAGTTTGATTAAGACAATCCTACCATCGAAGCATGACGTTCCCCAAAATGGGTTGAAGACACCACCGGTATTGTAGTTTGACGGCACTTTAACCAGTAACACATTCAATAATTAAGTCGTGCCCAACCAGTGAAATCAAAATGTCGGAAGCGAGGAGGTTCGAATATATATTTGATTGGTTGTCAATATTTCGAGAAGTGACTGATCTAAACTGGCTAGCGATTACAAGAGAAGTTGAGTACGGCGTTCCCACTCGTGATCTGGTACGGATACGTGACTAAGCGCATTCAGGTTAATGAGTCCATTAAAACTAATGTGGTCAGCATCCGATGTCGAACACTTACGGAGATATTAATTTTGGGGACCTCTGCGGGGTTAAATCATTGCGTTACCAATGAAGACGATTTCCCTTATTGATCTTTTGTGTCTAGTAGCACTCTATTCGGGCTGGGATTTATATGAGATCCAGTGATGTTTGGGATGCTGTAGCCTATCAAATGTCCTTATCTGATTAGCTCAGGAAAATGACACCTGTATTCGGAGTTTGACAGCGCCTTAACCAGTAACACCTTTACAATCAAAGTATGTCAACTCCGTCAAATCAGAAGTCAGAGGTGAAGTGGTTTGAAGGTATATTTGGAATGTTATCGATATTCTGATAAGCGTTTGATTTAAGCTGGCTAACAGATGAAAGGGATGAGTAGCACGGTGTACTCACTCGTGGTCTGGTGTGGATGCGTAACCGAGCGCCTTCAGCTAGTTGAGTTCGGTAAAACTAATGCTGTTAGCATCGAAGTCTTACAAAGCTATTGTTTTTGAGGATTTATTTACCACTACAGACGAAACCATGAAGTAACCTATATGACATTCTATCCACTCATAGAATTCAGATAGACCTCTTACATTATTTTCTCTTTACCAATTATTTTACTTGTCAAATCTTCAGACACACACAAATACCAGCCGCTTTTATCTCAAACAAACAACTCAATCATCGGACTGTCAAATGTCTGTAAGTAACGTATCAAGAATCTTTTTAAAGAATATTTAAGCTTGGTTGTAGTATCTATCTATTCGAGACTATAAACACATTTGTGCTGCAAAATGAACCTGAAAAATCTCGCGTTCGGTTTCAAAGGGGACAAAACTTTTAAGTAGATAGTTGTTTAAGGTTTTATTTATAGCACTTTCTTGACCCTCAAGGTTGTAGAAAGGTAGTAAGTTAGTCTGGAACCGGAAGCATCCACACACACATGATCTTAGCTCAGAGAGCCACGGAAGCATCCACAATTTTATCAATTTCTGGGGCATGTAAATTTTATTCTCAAAGCATCGACCCAGAACAATATGGAAAAGTTACATAAATTTAAGTTGAAACCACCCCGTGCGATTATCTTTCAGCCTAATTTACCGTCACATTTCTCCCAGACTCCTTCCCTTCCATTAAAAGACTGATGAAGGGATAGAATTTTCAAAATAACCTCTTGTATTAGGATGCAAAGATATCAGTACTGTAAAAGAGTCTACTGACTACAGCAAACAATAATTCCTTCAACTGCATAGATGAGTCCGCATTATCTATACTTGATCTTAAGGTAGCTCGGTAGATAGCCCAACATATATTTTCAGTCTTTTGTGGTGTTGATATGTTCAACTTTACAGATAATTTTTTAAGGGCTCAGTGTTATTTAACAAATCATATACTTTGTGTCATAGTTTAATTAGAAATGCTGCATATTCCTGATTCAATTTTCGTCCGACAGTACGAATTAGGAGACGAATATGAAGGTTTATGGAGCGTTTCATTCCACAAAATTAATGAAACTGGGAAGGGAGCAACCAGACTACTCACAGTGTACTGCTCAAAACAGGAAGGAAGGTAACAAGAATTCCATTAATAGACAAACGAAACATAAATGTTTATTAGTTGACAGTCTGGCTGAATGCTCATTGGTGTCTGAAATAACACCACTGAAAAATTTGAAAAATATTTGAAATGTCCCACAATTCAGTTAGACTAACTGAATAAATGGACTACACTTGCACTACGATTACATCACATACGTTTTCCATTTACTAAGTTTAGTGTTTGTGTTTTAATAATTAAATGAAATTAATCACATCCAAATAATAGTCCTACAGATAGTGTTAATCAAGCAGATGACTGATAGATGTCACTCTAATTATAAGCAATCATTGTAGAAGAAATCATTTACTATGCATATACTGAAACAGAAAACCACTTTAAGGCAGTTTCTGAATATTAATTGTTTTTCATGCACATTGAGGCTTTCTGAATACCCTAGGACAAATTTAATTCGTAAAGTATTTGTTTCTCTAGAGCACGTACGATAATTAGAAATATTCAAATTAATGTACTAACTAGAAATTCCCACAATAGTGCAATTTACGGCAAGTAGAACGAGA
>NW_017386642.1:0-4505 GCF_000237925.1 Schistosoma mansoni
CACAACTAGTACACCTGTCATCGCACTACCAATTTGTACTTTTTACGTATGTTTATTTATGTAATCTATTCCACTGTAATCACTGACTCGTAAACTGTCTCAACTGGTTTATTAATTTCGTATATGCATGTAAATATTATTTATTTAAACACATAAATATTGGTACAAGGAAGCATCAGATACATAGGCGCCGCACAAATCTCATTTGATTTGTGTGAGGGCTGTGATACTGTCCAGGTCCCCAAACAGGTAATGAATGAAGGGTTGCACAGGTTGATGGATCGATTGAAGTTAGACGTTAACACCGTTGGATGCAGGCTGTGTTCTAGAGGTTAAGCATCGCGCGAGGTGCGAAGGTCGTGTGTCCGAATCCCGCGTATGGGATCGTGTATACGCACTATTTAGGAACTCCATACTAAAACATACTAGGATGAAACAACCGTCCAGTGTTTCCAGGTTTTCAATTGTGGTCTAGATTAGATCCATTCATGAATTCAACTATCAAATGGTTCGTATTGATTTGTTCACTCTTTGAAACCACTAAATATGAAGGTGCTGATCTTGTTAATTTTAATGTTCAGTAATAACTGAAGATGTCCAGTTAAACATTTTAGCTATAATACAACCTAAAATTCACGATGTGAGGTGTTGATTCTTCACTTTAAGATAGCCAGCTTAATACTCTCAAGTTCATACTATCTGTGACCTATGATTATATTTATTATCCATTTACACTATTATCACCTTGTTTCTTGACTGTCTGATGTTTAGAATAATTAAAATACCTTATTTATATTTATTTATTTGAACACATAAATATTGGTACAAAGGGGAGCCGAATACATATGCGTCACACAAGTCACTTGATTTTTGTGTGGGCTGTGATACTGCACGGGTGCCCACACTGAAGCAAATGGTTGTCTTAGGGGGCTACACCCGGAGCCTTTGACCTAAAAGTCTAATCCATAGGGCAATAGAGTAACTTTAGGAGATGAAGTCCCACGGTAGTCAGTGACCAACAATTGGTTCATACGCCATTTGTGCCTTCAGGATACTGGAGCCCATGTGAAACATTGGCTTGGAATCAGGGTTTTCCAACTCACCTAGGTGGAACCTCCGTATCCACCAACCCGATTAAAGCATCGGACATTCGTTTATTGTCCTCTCAATTTCGTAGACAACACCCTCGCCACGAGAAGGCAGTGAGTAGGACTTTCTTAGCAGTGGTTGTATGCACGTAGCCATGTGAGAGCATTTCAAGGGAGAAAGCTGACTCTCCCCGCCCTTGGCCGTACAAGGGCATTCGGGAGCCTTAAAGCACTTTGATACAAGTATTATTTGATTATGTTGTGAAAAGATCTATTTATTCAGATTTGAACTGTTTTTGGAAAAAAACCAAAACTAGCATTTGACTTACCTGATCACCACACCATATTTCGATAATATTCTCAGGCTGTGGATTATTTGATGAAGCTGTCGCTATTATTCTAGCTAAATCAATTTGTAATGTTTCAGGTGGAAGATTTAATGGTGCCATTACAGGTGTTTGAGGATTAGAAGTTGTATCACAATAAGATGGTGAT
This sequence comes from Schistosoma mansoni, assembly GCF_000237925.1. Classification (NCBI taxonomy): domain Eukaryota; kingdom Metazoa; phylum Platyhelminthes; class Trematoda; order Strigeidida; family Schistosomatidae; genus Schistosoma; species Schistosoma mansoni. The sequence continues at coordinate 1,584 of NW_017386642.1, forward strand.
TTAGGCGGAACAACTTGACCAGTTTCATCATTTTGTCCTTTTAAAAGTGAGCAAAAAAACAAGAACACAAAGGTGTACAAGTGACGATGTTGGTTAACAATATTATTGTAACAAAATAGAAATACACCAGTCGATTATTCATGTACAACTACATAATACTATATATATATATATATATATATATATATATATATGTTGACTAAAAATATAATACTTTCCCATCATGAAATTAGTGAATAATGGATGTGTGCATAACTAATGAGTTTAATTAAGACTGAAGTGAACATTCCACAGATTTACCATGCTATTGTGTTTGTATTCTTTGGATAGACTCCTCACACCATTAACTGTTAAGAGGATGAAATAAGAGACAATTCCTACCGGAAGTTGTCAAACCGCCTCCAAAAATCCAAGCGCTGCGGTGAAATAATACTAATGAGTGACTCTAACACTTCAGTAAATATAATAGGTCAAGAAAGACTAGTAATAAGCAAATATTGACAATTGTCAATTGAAGCAATTGCCCTGATATTCACTTATTTCCTTAAGTATCAAGAAACAAAAAAAGGTAGATCAGATGACACCTGATAACAACTTATTGATGAAAATAAAAATAACGTATCATTGTTACTCTACCGATAGACAAGGTCAACAGGCGACTGTTACTGTTAGAGTACGTGCTCTGCACAGAGCACAAGAACGCCTGAGCCTTATTGAATGCAGAAATACCGTAATAACAGACCGTCTTCAAGCTAAGTTGAAACGACCTAGTTGAGGAGGAGAGAAATATTCAACTCGAATTCGTTTTTTCTTCTTGCTGCTTCCATTTATCCATTTATGGAGCAGTGGTTTAGTGATCAAGACGTTTGACTTTCAGTTATGAGATCAGCAGTTCGACCACCAATCTATCTACTTTGATTTAGGTAATCGAATAGTATCATTAGTGACAAAACTTAGACGGCAGCTTAAAGTCAAGTACATGAATAAGTATATGATCAATTAATCATTAAAACCAAATATCTTCTCATAAACCTAAAGAAATTCACTGGGATAATCAACTCACTTGCAGATCTAGGTGATGGTGGACTAGATAACGTACCATTCATTGTTAATGTATCCGCTAGTTTATATAAACGTTGAAATACATGTTCCATAACTTTACGTATTAATAACACATCATTAGCAGCTAATGAATCTCTTTTTAATGAATTCATTGGTACAACACGCCTGAGTTAGTCAAGAAAAATGAAAATACATTAATTGATTAATAGTGTAATAATAAACTAAGTGATGAGAAAACTATCTTAACAACTATATGACAAGTTCAAAACGGTATTCACCGACACTGCAGTTTATTTGCTCGGGTTATTATGATCAGCTTACAAACAAAGTGTATGCAGAAGCCCAAAAACATATATAATAATACATTAGATAGGAATAATATATTTGTAAAATCTCAGCGAATGAATTTGAAAAAGCTTGGACCAGATTGCCAGGCGAAACGTTGGATTTACTTCAAATTCATTTGCTGAGATTTTACAAATATATTATTCCTATTTAATGTCTTACATCAACTCGGCGCTCAAATACTGTGAAACTATTCGCTCTAATTTAGACGAGAGTTCTTATATATATAATAATAGTTCACCTATTAGTTGCTACGTTTGAAGATATTATGATATTACCTAAAACCCGTGAGAACTTCACCTGGAGCCCCTCTGGGGTCACTGCCGGTCCCACGTCAATCGTTGAGAAATGTTGAACAAAGGACTTGACCATTCTGACGGGATAGCTAAATGTTAAGGTTGAAATGGACAACACCGGATACGAAAACTTCATGGGAAAACATGGACAGGGAGAAAGGAACGAAAATGGTGAGAGATTTGCAAACCTATGTGCCTTCAACAAACTGGTCATAGGCGGCACTATATTCCCACGTAAACGCATTCACAAAGCCACGTAGATTTCACTGGATCACACTACACAGAACCAAATCGACCATATCTGCATCAATAAAAGGTTCAGAAGGACAATAGAGGACGTGAGAACCAAGAGAGGAGCTGATATAGCCTCAGATCATTACTTGCTGGTCGCCAAGATGAAACTGAAACTCAAGAAGCACTGGACAACGGGGTGGACAATATCATATAAGTTTGATAGGGCCTTTCTTCGGGATACTGATAGACTCAATGAATTTAAGATAACCCTCAGCAATAGGTTCCAGGCCTTTCACGATCTACTCAGTGGATAGGGAACTACCATGGAGAACAACTGGAAAGGGATAAAAGGGGCAATCAATTCAGCATGTCAGGAGGTTCTGAGTCACAAGAAGCACCATCAGAAGGAATGGATCACTGTTGATGCACTGGATAAGATTGAAGAAGGGAGGAACAAGAAAGCAGCAATCAAGATCAGCCGAACAAGGACAGAAAAATTCGTCCACAGTAACCATGGAATTAAACCTACTTTAACTCTATAGTTTATTTAGGATTTCGGGTAATATATCTTAGAATTAATCACAATGGCACAGATACATATTCAACATTTCTCTTTTCATAGATCCTGAATTTCGAAACTCAACGAATTCATTTTTTCTTCTCAAAACAAATTATTCAAACTTAATCATTTTTTATTAGCACTGATACGGTTACTATATTTACAACTCTATTATTTATCATGATTATTTTATCACACTGTATTGATAATGGTATAATAACGTGAACCGAAGAAGAATATATTCATCAGGCTCTACGTTGTTCACAACTAGCTGACCTCCATTACGTAGTGAATTTGTAAACATAATCCGGTCTCATAACAACGAATAAAGAAAGAAAGAGGAGGACGAGGTAAATTCTTTTTCTACATTTATATTGATAATTGAGGAAATCAAATTCTTAATAGTTTAGAACACCTTAAACTAAA
>NW_017386641.1:0-4516 GCF_000237925.1 Schistosoma mansoni
TGTGCTATTGATGTCGATAGATATAAGTAGTATGTATCATTAATCGAAAGTGGAATGACTGTCAGCAGAAGGTTAAGAAGATCAAAGAAAAAAGAACGATAACAATGAATAATTGATATGGAAACGAAGGAACAGTGAAGTCTCAGTCGATTGATGAACATTTTATGAATGATATATTTACTGTATGGTTCTCAGATTTTACTAAGATGTTTTGTAATTCTGTGTTCAAACATATTCGATTGCCCCACTTATGTTCTTGTTCACTACATACTCAGTTAGTCAGTCACAACGTAGAACTCCGTACGCACGTACATCAGTTTGAGTTGCCATACCACATTAACACAGATATGCAGTTGTCCATTCAGATCCTTTAGTGGTAGAAGGAGTAAGAGTATAAGCATACAGTGAAATAAATTTGGAAAGAGAAAAAAGAAATGGACATGAAGAATTCAGAAGATTAAAATTTGGGAGAACACAAAGCGGGGGTGCACCTGCGCCATTGCAAACGACTTTGAGCCATGTCATTCAAGGTCTCTAACCATCGGTTGTTATCATCTCGCGGATGCCAACCAGGTAGTCTACACCTACCAACATGGCTCAGTTTACTTGTCAGTGACTCCATGGATTTGTGATACGTTTTGGTCTGACCGCTCCTAGCTTTCTTCCAACCTACTCCTACACCATAAAACATTGCACACCGAGGCAGTTGGTGGTTAGTAGGGCATACGTAACACGTGTCCCAGTCATCTCAACTGATCAAATTTCACTACTTCATCAATCGATTTGCCATTCTTACCTAGTACCCGTTTCCTAACAACTGCATTACTTACTCTGTGATCCCAGGATATACGAGCAATGAGTCGAAGACACCTATGATCGAACACTAGTATCCTACGAATATCCTCTACTCTTACCGGTCATGTTCCACTACCATAAAGTAGGACGGAATGAACTGCTACACAGTAAACCCGTCCTTTGATTGCTAGACGGATATCTCGTCTACGCCATAAGTGACACAAGTTAGCAAAAGCTAGATGAGCCTTCTGTATCCGTACTGAGATTTTATCAAACACACAACCTCAAGAGCTGATGAGTCTCCCAAGATAGGTGAAGCGGTCGACATGCTCAACTACTTCACTCCTCATCAGTGTATATATACAAATTCCATCATCAATATAACATCCTTTTTAAAGAGTATTAAACATTGGATGGATTATTATTAAAACCAAGATACAAACAAAAAACTATTCAACATACCATCCAATATAATTTAACAATATATTTCCCATAAGGATTATATTGTGGTGTATTACTATTATTATCCTTCGTAATTTTTGTCATTGCATAAATATGTTCCCATGGTTTCCATTCATAAATATAATTCGGTAAATGAGACATATTCATCATCATATTCGGTTCATTCAACTCCGTTGGATTATTGTTATTAATCAGGGGGGTTGATACAGGGATTGGTACTCTACAGGATAACCATAAATTTTGTATTTCACAGATGATCCATCTTAATAACTAAAATAATAATGTTTGTTTATTTGTTTGTTTTTTATAAGAATTCGAATTTTGGCGCTTACTTCAATTTTAAATAAATGTTCATTATAATAGAATAAATCAATATGATTTACATATTCTGGATCATATACAACAGGTGCCTATTAGGAGAAATAAGGAATAAATGATAAAAAAAATATGATGGATAAACTGAATTTAAATTTAAATTCTGATGAAAATAAGAGGCTGGTCAACAGGGCACATCCACAATCCCGTAACTTCGGTTTCGTGCTCGAATTCTTGATCTCTAGATCATTGAGTCGGAATCTAACAGTGTTAATGTCTAAAATCAATCGATCCATGATCTTGTGCAATCATTCATTCATTGTCTGAGGTAGATGCCTGTCTCTACCCGACACTGGTTGCACTTCACTGGTCATGACTTCTCACTAGAACTCTAGGAAATCATCTTGGAGCCAGTCACTAGTGAGCATATGATGGACCGATGGAAGTTGGACATCAACACTGTAGTCTAGATGTTAGGCGATCGCTAGCGAGACTGAAGGTTTTGGGTTCGAATACCGCGTGCGAGAACGTGGATGCTAACCGCTGAGGAACCCTATATTGGGACGAAATAGCTGTTCAGTACTTGCAGTTTTTCAATTGTAGTCTAATATCAATCAATTTATGATCTCAATCGAAAACTTAGCAATCTTCACAATCTCACACTGATGAAAATCAGAGAGATTACAATTTATAGACGAACCAATAAGATTTGAAATAACTAGTACTGGATTTTGTCGCAAAATTCATTAAACTATGTGGTTAGATAGCATTTTGGCATCATAGCTGATGTCAGTTTGTAATGAGTACTCTGACCCTAATTACTAACCTTAATCTTATTTCCTCACACAAATTTATAACCGTTTTTTGACACTAGTAAAGTGGTAATTTTTCCCAAGGTCATCTTTGAAAGGTCATCCATAAATTTTAGTCTCATCCCAAAATCTTTTGTGGTATTAATATTATACTTATATCAGGTTTAACCTATTTGCATTACCTTTTTTACACGGTTCGAGTACAAAATGTGACTGTGTAGGAAGTTGTATTGTCAAAGGAGAAAATAAGTTACTCCCGAAGTAACTGCATTGATAGAAACAGGGTCAAATAGTCTGTAACATTGAGTTACCATAGATCCTTGGCACTTGAAATTGAATTATTGTACAGATACGATGTGATCTGTTCTTTTCCATTCCATACATTGACTTCCCTATTATCGAGTTTGTAATCAAGGTTTCTGTTGGCGTTTATGTTTCTAGTTGAGTTAACGATGAACACAGGAGTTAATTCTTTCGTTTAATATTCAGTTGCTGCATAGAAACACTCGCACTTTAAGCTGAACTTCACACTCAATACAACGAACATTCATTATCTTGAGTAGACAATTGTACCTTCTTGATGATGGTTGTGGCAGTTCTCCAAGTTTCAGCTCCGTATAGCAGAACTATCTTGACTTTCGTATTGAAGATTGTGACTTTGATATAAGTTGACAGTTGCTTTGAGTTCCATATGATGTTCAACTGTATCGATGCTGTCCTTGGTTTGCCAATCCTCACCTTTACATCTGCATCCGATCCTCCTTGTTCATTGATGATCCGGTGCAGGTATGTGGAAGATTCCACCTCTTCCACAGCTCCTCCATCAAGTGTGATTGGGTTGATGTTATCCGTATTGTATTATGGTTACATTATATTTTAAATAAATATAAATAAAAAATTACAGATCATATTGTGATGGAGTTTTGTTCTGTGAGCTGGATGGTTTGGTCGTCGAGCTTCCATCGTCCTTCTGAACGACATCATCAGCACAAACTTCGGGTAGAAGTGTTTGAATTTCTCCACATGTGATTCACAGCTTGTCCTGTACACCTCGATGTTGATTGGTTCTTGTTGACCTTAAATCTCTCACTGTTCATTTCTTTGTTTTTGTTGTATCTCCCATTGATTTGATTTTGGTTCCTATGTTTCTGTATAATTTTCCTGATTGGTTGATAAATTGGATAGATTTCAATGTGCTTGTTTATTGCTGAGTGCCAAGCTTCTAAACATTCACTGGTGTTTTTAGAATTGCCTATATCCAAAATCTCCACATTTTTCCAGTCCACAGATCTCTGTCCACAGATCATATTTAAAAATAAAATCTACAATCAATAATTATAAGGAAAGATGGATAGTAGCTAGCAGTGGAATCCAGTTTGACGCATGTTTCGTCCTATTTCGGACTCGTCAGCTGGATGTACCTGCATCTCAGAGTTTATGTTCATTCTGGGAGGAGCTCGAACCCAATACTGTTCACTTCAAACGCCATCGAGGTAATACGCACAGTATGTACATATGGTCAATAAGAGACTGATCAGTCGCAGCCCTAAACATCAATGTGAGAAGATTCAAACAAAGCAATACCATGTGTATTTATAATCAATCATAATATTTACCTTTTCAGTAATAAATTCATTTGGTCTTTTAATACTAAATGGTATAATTGATGATGGATATAGAATTTGGGATTCTGGATCAATAAAATATGAAGAGGATAATTGCTAAGGGAAGATTTTTTGAAAGAGGTTTCAATGACATTCCTAACATACCGCTGATGATGATGTTGACAATGATGATGATTTAATCTTTTCTTTAGTTTTCTGTGTTGAATCCTTTTAATGAAATGAGGATGAGGATGATTATGATGATGAATTGAATATTGATCTACCCATTTTTCATTATTAATATCTTGATCATTCCATTCTGGCCATAATGGTGGTATAGTTGTTTCTCTTGGTGTAGATGATTGATTAGTTAAAGTAATTCTAAATGAAGAATAAAGGGTTATAAATTGTATGGTTATAATTTGATTTAATGGGTAGTGGCTAGAAGTGGAATCCAGTTTGACGCGCGTTTCTACCTATTTTGGGACTCGTTAACTGTATGTACCTGCATCTCAGAGTTGATGTTCA
>NW_017386640.1:0-4519 GCF_000237925.1 Schistosoma mansoni
GTAAGCAGAATTATTTGACTTTTAGCAACAAAGCTTCCAATTTATTGTTTGCTTTTTTTCTCTGTATAGTTGTGTTCATCAAACGTCGCAAAACGTGAACTAGAGACTGAATCCGATAATAGAACAAAACATGATATTAATGATAGTAAATAATTCATATTGAGATAGTTATTGAGAGACAGACTACGACAGAGAGAACTAAATGGAAGGAGAGTGAAAGACTGAATGTGAGTGGAGGTGTGATGGAGGGGAATGTGGAATGTTACACGGAGCTCAAGTGAAAACACGAGATTGGATTGTGAGGAGGATCGCTTAGTGGTGGCACGTGATTACAGTGATGCAAATGATGTTTGATAGCGGTAGAACGTGTCGGCGAAAAGTGGAAGCCAGTCGCCTGCCGGAACCCGGGATCGAACCGGGGACATTTAGATCTTCAGTCTAACGCTCTCCCAACTGAGCTACTCCGGCGACGTGGGTCCGCACAATCACATCCATTCACACTCACAAGTATATCTTCATCCACAATACACACACAACACACGACCAATCCAATATCAACATCAACACAAACATCAAAATTCTAACAAACAGACAGACACCAACAACAAGCACACCAGTTCATAGAACAATCCTCAACAACACACATCCTCCAACACCGACACACTATCCAACTACACTGATCAACACAACCAATTTATTTCTCAACACATACTTCCACCACTCACTTCACTTGATCCATTCACACATCGGAATGAGAAGACGAAGTATGTCACCATCTCATCTCATCCCACTCCACTTGCACAAACACAATCAACGCTGTCCGTTTACGAACAACTCTTCAAACAATATTCAGACAGAGTTCACATATCAGTAGTCGGCCATATATGCACGTGACGATGATCATCATAACAACGATAATGATCGTGTGAATAATAAATAAGAATTGTTGGCATCATTCAATGCTGTATGATTAGACAAAGTTGACGAGTGCTCAGCAAATGTGTTCAACACAATGTTGGAGTGTGTTTGACTGAATGACTGATTGACTGGATGAATGAATGGGTGAGTGAGTGAGTGAGTGAGTGACTATCCGACTGAATGACTGATATGAGCACACCGATCCGATGTGCGTGGATTGTAGGGATCGGACGTTCCGATTGGTTGATAGTGAGAGACCAGATTGATTGATGAATCATATTTGTTCATATGGTTTTCAATGGCTCACTGTGTGTTGCCTCACCTTCTCTACTTTCACGAATCGAGGAATGAGTCGAGGAGAATCGAATTGTTGGAAGATTCAGTGTAAATTCACATGACAGGTTGTTTGTTTCTTGAGAGGTGTTGAGTCATTTGTCTGCGGTTTCGCTTGTATATCTATGTGTTGCTATGTATACACAAGGGTATTGTGAAAAAATTTAGCGCAAACTAATGTGTATCTTTGTATGTGGATATATATATATATATTCTTTTGAGATTTATAGTCTAGGGAATAAGCTTATTGTATAGTGTAAATAAAAAGCTAGTATTACCAATACTTGCTACATTTCATTTCTGAAATATTGTATCTCAAGTAAACAATTGTACATTTGTACAAGAATATCTAAACATACAGACGTGTAATTTGATGTTTTTCTCTTTTAATGTAATACGTATTCGAACTGAAAATTAACTGTGCCTTATTCATTATATTAAGTTTGAAAGACACATTCCAAGTGAGGAACGGAGTCAGATAAGGCTGCTTACTCTCACCCTTTCTATTTCTTTCGGTGGTTGACTGGATTGTGAAGGCTTTGACATCTGAGGAGAAGCATAGTATATAATGGACAGCTTGTATGCAACTAGACGATTCGGACTTCACAGATGACCAGACTACTCTATCTGATACACACCAACAAATGCAAATGAAGACAACCAGTGTAGTAGCAGCTTCTGCATCAGTGGGCCTCAATATACACATGAGGAAAAACAACGTCCTTAAATACAACACAGCGAACACCAACTCAATCACACTTAATAGAGAAACCTTGGAGGAGGTTGAAACTATCACGTGCCTGGACAGTAGCATCATCGACAAACGAAGAGGATCTGATACAGTGAAATGAGGGTGATGATTCGCCAAGACAGAACAGCATTCCTACAGTTGAACAATATATACATCTTAAAACAACTGTCTGTCAACCAATATCAAACTCACAATCTTCAATATGAACGTCAATACAGTTTTACTGAATGCAGCTGAAACTTGAAGAAATACCACAATCAGCATCGAAAACGTACAAGCATCTATAAACAAATGTCTACACAAGATATTCAATATCTGTTGACTGGACATCATCTGCAACAACCTACTATGAAAGAGAACAAACCAACTTCCAATTGAAGAGGAAATTGGAAGACTTTGTAAGTGGATAGCAAATACACTGCAGAAATCATCAAACTGCATCATGAAGCAGTGCTTACTTGGTATCATGAAGGGAAACTGAAATGGGGAAGACAAGGCAACACAATGCATGGCGTAGGCGAGATATCCGCCTAGCAACCAAACAGCGGGTTTACTGCGCAACAGTTCGTTCCGTCCCAATTTATGGCTATGAAACATGACCGGTAAGAGTAGAGGATATTCGTAGGCTACTAGTATTCGATCATAGATGTCTTCGAAGCATTGCTCGTATATCCTGGGATCATTGAGTAAGTAATGCAGTTGTTAGGACACAGATACTAGGTAAGGATGGCAAATCGATTGATGAAGTAGTGAAAATTCATTAGTTGAGATGGCTGGGACACGTGTTACCTATGCCCAACCACCGACTATCCCGACGAGCGATGTTTTATGGTGTAGGAGTAGGTTGGAAGAAAGCTAGGGGCGGCCAGACCAAAATGTGGCACAAAACCATGAAGTCACTGACAAGTGGACTGATCCATGTTGGTAGGTGTAGACTACCTGGTTGGGATCCGCGAGATGATAGCAATCGATGGTTAGAGACCTTGAATGACATGGCTCAAAATCGTTTGCAATAGCGAAGGTGCATCCCTTCTTTGTGTTCTGCCAAATTCTAATCTGAATTCTTCATGTCTCTATCTTTTTTCTCTTTTCAAATTTCTTTCACTGGATTATACTCCTTGAATAACATCTTTAAACCCTAATCTTTCACATAATGCTTATACTCTTACTAATTCTACCACTATGGGATTTGAATGGACAACTGCATCTCTGTGTTAGTGTGGTATTGCAACTCGAACTGATGTACGTACGTACGAAGTTTTACGTTGTGACTGACTAAGTTGAAGAAATTATTATTACATTGTTCCTCACAGCAAGGAAATTGTCAGTTCATTATAATTAAGATGAAATGTTTTCAGGATAATAAATTTTCTTTTAATGAAGTTTTATTTTTTGTGTTACTTAAGTTCTGATCAGTCGTCTTGACAACATTATCAATATTAAATTCAAGTAGTAGTAAATTATTTAAATTTCTCCACAATATAACTGACAACTTATCCTGTCAACATTGATCATGTTTGATTTTTGGGTCGAATTTGATGTGATTATTAATTGTTGATTGATGTAAATGGCAAAAAAATAGGGTGGGTGAACATGTTACAAAAATGATTGCAAAAACAAATAGAATCAAATGACCCAATAAGAGTAGAGGATAAACATCCATCATCCTCTATTGCCAAACATATAATCGAAACAGGTCATAAGATTGATCTTAACAAGGCTTTTGTGGTGTTGTATAAAAATGTAAAAGTGTGTGTACTAAGGTTTATTGAAGCCTTAGCCATACGAAAATTCAAACCCCCTTTGTGTATTCAAAAATAGTTTGTTCTCTCCTTAAACCTACCCTGGTAATATTGGCTTATTATCCAGAGTGATTAGGTGTCAAATTGTTTTCATATTATTTTTATTATTATTAGCCTTGTCTACTCTTACCCCCCCCCATCTCCAGTCTAGTTGACCTTTTATTTTTATATATAAATGTTCTTAACAAGTATACTATGTGTGATCAGATTGTTCGAAATGTATTGCGCTAATATATCACCACATAGTTCTGATAATTTTAGTCTTCTTATTACATTATCGAAACGTAAATGTCAAGCTTCTAAAAAAAAATTCTCTGGTCTTCTTTGTACCTCATATATATGCAAAATCTTACCATGTTTCCAGTTGAATGTGTCCACAATTATAATGTTTGAACAATAGTAATACACGGTATATACACACACGATATATACTGATATTTTCAATATTGTTCTGTTCTTTGATTTGAATGATTCAATTATGGAACTTTGATTGACATTTTAGTGAATATATACCATCAAGTTATCAGAGCCTACTTTAAAGTGAAATGATATTCTTTATTTAATTACTATAAATAATTCATTCTAGTGACTTTATGGTTGACTAGATATTAACCAGATTGCATTGACACTTAAATTAAAGATGATTGATGTGGCTACTATGACATTGCATCCATTGTAATTAAAAACAGTTAATTATCCATGTTAAATAATGCAA
>NW_017386639.1:0-4520 GCF_000237925.1 Schistosoma mansoni
GTTATTTTTATTAGTTGTGTAATCGTTATCTTACAACACATATATCAGTTTTATGTAATAAGTTATTTATTCGGCATTGATAGGATGTGATGAGTAAGAATTTCTACAAAATCCCAATTTATATCAGATGCGAGAATCCATTTTAAAAAATTTTGGTCGACACATGGTTCGTATTTTATTTTTTCACTATTAAATAAATCACCTTTCCAACTTTCTTCTTATGATTCTTGTCAGTCACGTGAATTCACTCACTCTAATTAATAAGGTCAACTTAAGCACGTCAATGAAAACATTTCAACAGCTTAAAGATGTAGTTTAAAAAACTAAGCTTTAATTAATCCAATATGTGACTGATCAAAGGTTGTCAGTCATAATTTTCATAAACAAGATGGTGTATCAAAAGAGGGTTTTGTGGAGATCTTAGTAATTATTTAATAATTGAGTTCATTAATCAATGAAAGCAAGACCACCATGGAAAACCTAGATGCTGGCTCAGTGGTCCAGAGGTTAAGCGTTTGCGCGCGAGACCGATAGGTTCTGAGTTAGAATCTTGCGTGCGGATTGGTGGATGCGCGTTGGTGAGTATTCCCACAGTAGGACGAAATGGCCATCCAGTGCTTACAGGTTTTCCATGACTGTCTAGCTTCAATTTACTCATGATCTCAAATATTTAGAATTACTTATATCTCCACAAAACCCATTTTTGAAAATAACTAAGTACTGTGATAAAACAATGGATTAGATATTGTAGGGAGGTTACAGAGATTTGTTAAATTTGATGGGTAACACCATGAACTGATTTAAGTTAGACTACCATTGAAAGTCTAGAATCACTTTGCTTTCAGGTTTTCAATGGTTGTTTAACTAAGAGAAGCTTATGATATTAACTAATGAATAAGAGCTTGAACTGAATTACAATAATAATTGTAAACAAGCTTATGAATGAGTTTGTTGTGTTATAAAAAGAAAAATGTTTAAAATAATTTTGTTTATGAAACACAACCTGAACGATTATGGAGACTTAAAACATTGACTTTTTTTAAATATTTCTTAGGTTTAATAATTTTATTGTTAGAATTTCAGATTAGTCTAAAACAATTAATTGAGGCTATATATGTATATAATATACATTAGCTATTTGGTCTCAATTGATGAAGTCTTATAAATGTTAAACCTTGACTACACGTGATATTGAATTAAGTATCATAGGTTTGAAGATATAATTAGATAATTGATTTGGGATAAAATAGAATCGTATTTATTCCATGTTGTTCAGTTTAGGATAGCTTACGATAGTTATTCAGAGTTATCAGTAAGTTATTATCAAACTTCTCGAATGGTTCACAAAATCACGAAAAAAATATACCTTAACGATAAAAAGCATGGGTTACAGGATTCAGTTCATTTTTGGCTTCAAAAGTTGATTGCTCATCTGGAGACCGGAAGGTTCTAGGTTGTAGGTTCTGATTGCTAAGAATTCAAAGACTAAATGAAATAACTGACTATATTCTTGAGTTTTCAATGATCTTCCACCTCCCCAGTTAATATCGAATTGGGAAGGAAAGCACCCACAAGTTAAGTAATATCCTTACCAATCCATATGAATTATTAATGAAATAATTTATTTATACATATTTTGAAGTTAACAATTTTATTCTTTGAATTTCAAAGTTCTCTTTATTCTAATCAAATTGAATTCGACTCAAAATCCAGTGTACTGGGATTGCAAATGTAATCGGTATTATTTGTGGTGAAGTGGCTTTATATCTATGAACTTAGCATTAAAACTACATTAGTTTTTGTTGAAGCGCTCGAAATCCATATTTCAACTACCATTTAGAGGACTTTACATGAGCCATAACAATAAATACCAAATACATTAATGATAATCTTTGAGAAGGAGTACTAGAAGTTTTGGTGTGAGGGCACTAGACAGTGAATCAGTTACCTGCTAACGGCATTATATGGATCACATCCTGAATTACTTAGACATGTACAATGAGGAAGATCAAAATATGAACCAGTGTTTTAATGCCATACTACTCGCCAAAAGACCGGAAGTTCTTGAATCAATCCCAACTAAGCTTATGAGTGCGTAATATTAAAAAATGTCAAACCAAAACAAAGCACCAAACAACTGTTCACTGATTTTGAATGGTTTTCCAAATGATATAAGTCTGTGTCGAAATTTTCCTTTCAAATACTTAGAATATATGGAAACACTACTTTATCAGTGGAATATATGTGGAGGAATAAACTTTAAAAAAGAACTGTGAACTAGAACTTTATGTCCACCATTCATAAAGTATCAATTAATTTCATTATTAGTTGCCTGATTAGAAATTAGTATTATTATCAAAAGAGGGTTTTGTTGAGATTTCAGTAATTTTATAGATCAAATCATGAGTAAATTGAAGCTAATATTGTACTTGGGCTCTAGGTTCCTGAAGAAACAAATGACGTATGAATCAATTGTTGGTCACTGACTACCATGGGATTGCATCTCCTTACGTTGCTCCACTCCTTTGTGGATCAAACCTTTCGGTTGAAGGCTCCGGGTGTGGCCCCCTATGGAAATCACCCGCTTCGGTCTGGGCACCCAAGCAGTATCCCAGCCCTTACACAAATCAAGTGACTTGTGTGGCACATATGTATTCGGTTACTCTCTATACCAATATTTATGTGTTCAAATAAATAAATAAATAACAATGAACTGTTATTTTTATTAGTTGTGTAATCGTTATCTTACAACACATATATCAGTTTTATGTAATAAGTTATTTATTCGGCATTGATAGGATGTGATGAGTAAGAATTTCTACAAAATCCCAATTTATATCAGATGCGAGAATCCATTTTAAAAAATTTTGGTCGACACATGGTTCGTATTTTATTTTTTCACTATTAAATAAATCACCTTTCCAACTTTCTTCTTATGATTCTTGTCAGTCACGTGAATTCACTCACTCTAATTAATAAGGTCAACTTAAGCACGTCAATGAAAACATTTCAACAGCTTAAAGATGTAGTTTAAAAAACTAAGCTTTAATTAATCCAATATGTGACTGATCAAAGGTTGTCAGTCATAATTTTCATAAACAAGATGGTGTATCAAAAGAGGGTTTTGTGGAGATCTTAGTAATTATTTAATAATTGAGTTCATTAATCAATGAAAGCAAGACCACCATGGAAAACCTAGATGCTGGCTCAGTGGTCCAGAGGTTAAGCGTTTGCGCGCGAGACCGATAGGTTCTGAGTTAGAATCTTGCGTGCGGATTGGTGGATGCGCGTTGGTGAGTATTCCCACAGTAGGACGAAATGGCCATCCAGTGCTTACAGGTTTTCCATGACTGTCTAGCTTTAATTTACTCATGAATTCATTTGTTAAAAAGGATGTATATTTATTAATTAATGGTCTGAAATGCAGATTATTATGGATGGAGTTATTAGATTTTAATCGCTGAGATTTTTACAAATATTTTATAATAATCAGAGTAAATAGTTTCCCTGATAAATGTTTGTAGAATAAGAACAACAAACATTGTGAGTTTCATTTCATTCCATATAGACTAAATATTCCATATAGGCGCTGGTTTATATGAATATATATAAAAACTGTAAATCATCAGCGCTGATAATCTCTGTCGAATGATTGGTTAGTTATCTTTGACTTTGATAGGGATCGATGATCTGTTCGATATTCTGTGACCCAACTGACGAATGATTTGGCCAGGACTCAGTGACATTTCACTGGTCCTAAAAAACTATTTACAAATAATTTTTATACACAAAAATGACAGTCGTAAAGCATTTAACTTATTTATACAGATCAATGCATTTGTGAAAGGTAAAACAAATATCAAATGAATGGAATTCACTTCATTCTGAAATGTTTATTTGTTACTAATTGACAATATATTAGACTGTTTTAATTATTCTGTGTGATTTTTCACACATGAAATTCTTGTGTTTAATTACTGATATGATCAAAATAATTAACTAATCTATATTACTGAACCGTTTCTCAATCGATATTAATTCATGGTGAAAGTTATTATAATTGAAAAAAATTCACCAAAAAAATCTTCTTTAGGTACTAGGTTATGCCAACCTAAAATTTTCATCTGATTGTACTGCTTAGAAAAACATATTTATTCAAAGGAACTTTTATCAAGAATGTAATAGGTAATTAATGAAGACCAGTATCCGTATGCGATGCTATTTATCATGAATTGTAAATGTCTTATATAAGTGATTGCTGGTGAAGATTTGTAAAATAATCATATCTGTTCTGCAATTTTCCGATCTCAGCTTATCTTCAGTTAGTATTATTCTGTCGATAAAAAATAATCCACACAAAAAGTAGGAAAAATTCAATCAAACTTGCATTCATGAAGAAGATTTTGTTTTACTACAGTGTTCTTGTATTAATTAAGTTTTTTGTCTCCTAGTCTCAATCATAGTAATATTGTATAATGAATTCTGATATGATGTTCATTTTGTACTCAAAGAAAATAAAT
>NW_017386638.1:0-4525 GCF_000237925.1 Schistosoma mansoni
TATGTACATCTTAATCCTGTTCACTGCACTGCACTCGCTCATTCGACTCTCACGCTCACTCGCCTGCTTTACGGTACTACTCTTTCATGCTTGCTTAACGTGCTTGTAATTTTGAATATCTGTGTGTGGTTCAATAATAACAATGATAATAATAATAATAATGAACCTTTGGAGTAAAGTGCTTCTCGCATATCTTGCGCCTTTTTTCTCGTGTTCAAGTTGCTGAGTAGTTTTAGCTTGGGGGTTACAAGAACAGCTTAGGAACTAAGCATACCGTTCAATTAGCAAGACTTATCATTTTATTCTATAAACATGTATTGAAAGCTAATTTAAACCCTGGCCAAATCATCCAGCAGTTGGGTCACTAAATATCGAACAGATCATCGATCTCCGTCAAGGTCAAAGACAATGAACGCGCATCAGTTAATCATACGCCATAGACCTGCCCATGCGGCAGTGGTTTTACTTTCGCTTGTATCTATTTTAACTAATATATTGCTGTAATAACGTCCTTTGTGTTGTACAGTCTAGAGAGCATCCATAGTCCGTTGATACTTCGATGGGGCAATCCACGTAAGGTGCTGACCGCGAGATGTGACTTCGAATTTAGCTTGTTCGTTACACCGTTGTCATCTAACTCGAGTAGGCCTCCATTCGACATAGATCATCAACGTTGATGGTCTACAATTCTTTCAAGTTTTGTTCAGTATAAACGTTTGTATTATTTGATATAATGAGGAAAGTATTAATCGATTAGGGAATTTTATTTTATTATATACAAAGCCTATTCTACTGTTTTGTTCTCTGATGACGTATCAATTAGAGGGGAGTTACGTCATAATTCCGGCTTCATGAGCAACTATTGCTCAGTCACATTTTATCATTGAATATCAATACAATATAATCAATATTGAGTTTACTAATTTAACTATCATTAAATGTTTTATCATTAAATCACAAAATTTTAATCCATAACACTTTTATAATTTCAATAGTTGAGATCATGAGTCAGTCGAAGTTAGACAACCATGGAAAACCTAGAAGCACTGGACTGTCGTTTCGTTCTATTGTGGGACTCCTCAGCAGTGCACATCCACGATCCCACTACGCGAACTTCGAACCCAGGACCTATAGTCTTGCGCACGAGCTCTTAACCTCTAGATCACTGAGCTGGCCGGCATCCAACGGTGATAATGTCTATTTTTATAATTCTTAACTTCATTTTTACTTTCTTTTGCAAATGTTAAATGATAAAATGTGCATTGATTTAGTTACGTCCGAATCCTTACTTTGTTACGACGTTTATTTCAACTCATTTACTCTTGATCATGTGAATTTCAAAGTGAGAATCTTCAATACGAACGTCAACACAGTCAGTTCTACTGTATGGAGCTGAAACGTGGAGAACTACTACTACAAAATCTCCATTCTGATGATAATCATCATGTACATACTAGGGATTAAAACAACTGTCAACTAACTTCAAAGTGAGAATCTTCAATACGAACGTCAACACAGTCAGTTCTACTGTATGGAGCTGAAACGTGGAGAAATACTACATCCATCGTCAAGAAGGTACAAGTATTTATAAACAGTTGTCTATGCAAAATATTCAACATTCACTGGCCGAATACTATCAGCAACAGCATTTTATGGGAGAGTACAAACCAGCTTCCATCTGAAGAGGAAATTAGAAAAAGACATTGGAAGTGGATGGGACATACATTATAGAAATCACCAAACTGAATCACGAGGCAAGCACTAACTTGGAATGGTGAAGGGATATGGAAAAGAGGAAGGCCAAAGAACACATTACGCCGGAAAATAGAAGCAGATATGAAAAGGATGAAAGTCAACTGGAACGAACTGGAAAGGATTGCTCAGTACAGGGTTGGATGGAGAATGCTGGTGTGCAGCCTATGCTCCTTCACGAGAGGCAACAGGTTTAAGTAAGTAATTTGGATTACCCATGTCTTTGAGTTTATATAGAGAGCAGCAAACTGGACAGATAGTTATTTGTTGTCAAGTCTTACAATTTATGAATGAACGACACTTTGATGTGTTTCAATGAAACATTCGCAGTTTCATACCTTGTATTCATATAACTCTGATAAAAATCCAAGTGAAATAGAGCCTAGATTAAAAATTTAGTCTTACGGTTTATTAAATAGAATAGTTGAGATTTAGAAACGGAATCATGTCAAGTTTCTTATACAAATGACCGCATTGTAAAGTGATCGATAGAATTCAACTTGCATTAAGGACTGAACAAACGAAACATTGACCACTACTCAGTGATTAATCAATATGGATGTTTCTATCTTAAAAGAGATTAATAGAGACCTAAACGAATCACCAGTAACATCAAAAAGTGAAACATGACGATTCAGATCTGAATCAATAGGAAATAATCTGTTCTATCAAGATTCCAGATGGACCTTGCTAATAAATACTAAACCTGAGTCAAGTAGCGTTTTTTTGGTTAACGTTTTTTTTTAGCGAGTTAGGTAAAAAAAACGCGTCACAAGGCAAGCCCTCACATGGATTCCTCAAAGCTAAAGGAGAAGAGAAAGACCAAAGAACATATTACGTTGAGAAATGGAAACATACATGTGAAGAATGGACAAAGTTGGGATAGAATTAGAAAGGAAGGCCCAATACAGAGTGGGTTGGAGAATGCTGTTCGGCGGCCTATGCTCCATTGGGGGTAACAGGCGTAAGTAAGTAAGACAAGTAGGGTCTTATATCAAATGCTTCCAACCATCCAACTTCATCTGACGAATTAGATGATCATGTTACTTCATGTGAATATATGCATATATGGTTTTACATGACTTACCACACCAGCTTTCCATGTTGTTATTAATCTTTGTCTAATTGTTTGTAAACTATTAGACTTTCCATCTGTATCAACGTCAGAATAATCGCTTGAAATTAATTTGATATCACCATTGGTTAATAAGGGTAAAAATCCATTTCCAAACTGCTATTTATATATAATTGATAAAAACAAAAGAGACTGATCAATTGCAGATCTAAAACATCAATGGGAAGATTCAAACAAACAATAATAAGTGAATTTAAAACTTCACCCTATCGCACAAGCAAGTGGCTATCAGGACTCAGTAGCTGAGTAAATAACACGATGGCGTTTGAAGCGAACAGTACTGTGTTCGAGTCTCAGAGTGAACATCAACTCTGAGATGCAAGTACATCCAGCTGACGAGTCCCAAATAGGACGAAACGCGCTTCAAACTGGATTCCACTGCTAGACACTATCCATCTTTGCTTATAAAAGAATAAAGTATATACGAAAATAAAAGGATTCAAATTAGGTATATATTGTAATACATATTTCTAATTTAATATGACTGTTGAATAAGCTGAAATGATCGAGGTAACATCGTATGTATATTGTCAATCAAGATAGACAATACTCTTTAAAGCTTATCTCTACTAAGTACAAGTTTATTTACTCACTTATTTGTCTGTATTCATGTATTTGTATGTGATGTTTAATGATACTACAAGGTTGTTTAAACCAGTACTTCAACAACAAATCAAAGATAGGCTACTGATGATGGGCTCCTCCATGTATCTATACCAATTCAACTGCTTCTGTGGAGCTAGCTACATAGGCCGTACTCAAAGGGCTTTATGAACATGTACCATCATAGTTGGGAAAAGGAGTTGCTAAATCGATCAACCATACTGTGCTTTCTCACTTGGTAGATAATGAATATCATATCAAATTAGACGAAGCTTTCTCTGTTTTATATCATGTTCCAAAAAAATTTACCTCAAATAGCTAAATGACGGCTACTCTACATAGCTGAAGCCATCTGAATCAACTCCAGAAAACAGTATTTATATTTCCAGAAAAGGTATATCCAACCTCTATGTTTACTATGGTCTACGACTGGAGCGCCGGATACCTAAACTAAATATTATAAACCTATTATTCCCTTCTTAATCTTCACATCCATCTTTCCTAATTCACATGAACCCCCCTTTTTTATCATAATTACTTTAATAATGGCCCCCTTATTACATAGTATATTCACACAACGATATTATTATTATTACTGCTACTATTACTATTAGTATGATCATTATTACCTTAATTGACAAGATGAAATTCTCCTACCCTAACACTAACTTTAACATGATTAGGACTTGACACTTTACTCTAAATCATTTTGACCTTTATTCAATGACCTATCTAATTTATAAAATAACACAATTGGGGAGTATTTATATCATAACAAATGAAAACGTTCACCATTTTCAACATTGTCGAATTCAGACATGTGAGCATCATCTATCTTTGCTTATAATGCTTGTGAATTAAGGCTATATCCAGGCAATACGCACAGTATGCACATATGCCAATTAGAGACTGACCAGTTGCAGTCCTAACACATCGATGGGAAGATTCAAACAAACAATACAAAGTGAATTTAAAATCATTCTTACTGTTTACCATACAAAATAAATTAGGTAATCCTAGTAAATAACAGTGTAT
>NW_017386637.1:0-4533 GCF_000237925.1 Schistosoma mansoni
AATTCATATATATATATGGATCACCGGCCACTGTGAACAGCGATAACCATGACGTGCTATGCTGACTAGTATTGGCGATGGTTGAAAAAAGTTAGGGGCGGCCAAACCAAAACCTGGCATCAGTCCTTGAGGTCACTAACTTCTAGTCTGAGCCATGTTGGTAGATGCAGACTACCTGGTTGGGGTCCGCGTGACTATCGTAACCAATGGTTGGAGACTCTGTGTGACATGGCTCAGAATCGATCACAATGGCGTAGGTGTATACACTCCTTGTCTTCCCTTAAAGTATGAGATTAAAATTGCTTTATACCTTTCTTTCTACTAACTAATTCTTTCTTCCTGCACTATATCCTTATACACAATCTTTCTTTTATATATTACTACCATTGAAGTAGCTACTTCTATGAATCTTGTATTGATCTTGATGTGCTAATGAGGTGTGGCAACTTGGACCGATGCATATATGTGCCTGGTATTACGTTGTATCTAACTGAAGTGATAAAAATACATTAAAATTCCAAACAGTATACCTCAGATTCAAGCCTTACTCCACGTAATTCGGTTTAAGCGGCCTGTTTAAATCACTATCCCTCATTCGACACAGTATGGCTCAAATGTGAGTAATTAGAACCTATACTTGCTGAATTAGCTATAATATAATATTAATATACCGAGTTGTCTAATAATTTTTAATACTTTTTTGTTTATGTTAATCAGAGTAAATTATCAAAAAACTCCACTACATGTCAAACGTTCCAGTTCAAAATGTGGTGAATGGTTGAATTATTCTCTTGTGAAAAAATTGGTGGACAAGGTGAGCTATTTATAATTTCTCGAATTGTATAACCATCTTTTCTACGGCGTTAGTGGTTTACCGACTATGTGGAGAAACTCTGGAGTCGCTCACATAGTTGTTTGGAAGCTAATGATACTGTTGGACTCCTCAAAGGGTAATGTGTAACGGGACATAAACTAGTAAACTACTGGTTGATAATTAAGTATCTCAGCTACTGATTGTTTTCTCTTAGCTACTGAACATTATGTTTCCACATTTCACTTATTTCCTATTTATTCCTTCAGTTTACTTCATTATTTCGGTTTCGATAATCCTCTAAAGCTTCTCTATTTGTAATTTCATTAATTTAGTCTAGGCTATCCATGTGTCTCAGTTTTTTTACTTTCACGATTTTAACAGGCATACTGTTGTGATTAGTTTTAAGCTAACAACACTATAATTTATATCGTGATTACTTACATTACAAAGGAAGGCGGAATAATCCTGCACTTTTGTAGTATCTTTTATAAATAACTATTTTGATGCATTATTCTGTATTTTATTAGTTAATGTCAACCATCTTGAGTCGATAATATTCGATCGGGATCGAAGTTTGTACAGACATGACAATGGCTAGTACTTACTGATCAATCATTGTAAATATCTCAGTCCTGCAGACGTTCAGTTGCAGCCTAAACAACACAATGTTGACGTCTCAGATTGCTAACACAGTGTGGGGCGATTTCGAACCCTACGGACAATGCTGACTCCCTCAAAATTATAGGTAGGCTCTATCGACAAGTGCAAAATGTCTCGGAACCTGGATTTAGGGTTTCCTATTGACCCCCTCCAATCACTTAATACTAAAGACAGTGTACTTTGTGTCGAGTCTTTTAGACTAGTAATCGTATTGTAACTTAACCGTTTGAATGCTGTCAGGATTAAGCAGTAAACAGACGTGACAGTGGTTACTACTCAGTAATCTACTAGTACCTGAAAACTTCTTAACAAGATTCTGAAGTCCTTTTTAATACGTTTATAGCTAAATTGTTATATTGGGTGTGTTTGTTGTTTTTCGACTGATAATTTAAGCGAATGAGATGAAATTTGTTCAGGTTTGTTAAGTCTCCTTGTTCGGCCGAGTAATTCTTTTACCTAATATTCTCGGACGCTTGACTCACTTAACTGGTCCCCTCATCAAAATACAACTTGGGCAGGAATGTTAATATATTATGGAGAAAAATAGCAGATGACTGAATGTCAGTTTGTACACAAACTTTACGTAGGAATGTTCAAGAGTCTTTTCACCTCGTCTATTAGCACTGATTGGTTGAAAATGGACCAATCGGGTATTTTTTCTGCCAACAAAGTTGGCGGTAGAGTTTTCGTCGTGAACTGAGATGAAATCAAATTCTACCGAAAACCTGAGGGGGACTGTTTCGTCTTTGATCGTGACCTTTTTGTAATGGCTATTCGCCATTTCACATCAGATCGTGGAGTTCCACGACCAAACCATCCAGCTCAGAGAACAAACCTACATCAAAATTACCCACCTGAGCTACAAATCTTACCCCCCCCCATTATTATTATTACCATTGTGTAATATTTACAGTACATAGTCTGTGAAAAGAAAATTTTAAAAATGAAATCAAACTATCTCATTTCTTAAAGGAATTTCTCTTTTTTGGACAACATGTGGATTTAATCGAAGACAAAACTCTGAAACATGAAATTGTTAATCCACCTGGTCGAGCTTTTGCTGGAACTGTATGGGAGCATTATTCTGTAAGTTTCATTTTTTTGTTGTTGAAGAACTATCTAATAATTCCCTTTAAAAATACACCTGACATATATTTTCTATATCCTTTTCTTGTGTGAAGCTGTTAATAATGAATTTTTTTGACCACTTAGTTAGGGATTATCAATATAGAACCTGACATGAGTGCGAATCGCTCGAAGTTGCCATCAACTCAACAAGTAATCAATTGAATGATGGGTTAATTGGAGTAACAATAGGAAATTAAACAGTATAGGATCCAATCAAAGAATGTAAGGCTAGGAATAATTGCTGAAGATGTGGACCGGAATAGATAATAGATGCAAATGTGCCACTGTGATCAATTTCGCACCATACCACTCAATATCTCTTAATCATTGATTATGAGTGTTGCATAAGCCCAAGCTATAAAGTAAAATAACCTTTCGACATGACTCAGACTAGAAGTCACTGATGGACACCGTTTATTGATTTGCCAAACCTTAGATTTGTTTCCAACCATATTCTATGTCAACAAATATTTCACGTAAAGGTAATGGTCGGTTAGACATGCTCAATATATGTATCCTAACTACTTAAGCTGATGGAGATTTTTAGCCTCATCAATTGACTTATCTTTCTCGCCTATTTCTCTACACTTTATGCAAAGATTACTAACTCGGTGGTTCACCTACACACTAGCAATTCCTCGAAGACACCTATGATGATACTATACATATCTACTTTCATAGGCCATATTTCTAAGCCGTACGGTAATGCACAGCGAACTTCAGCATAGTATATTGCCCCCCTTGGTTACAAATGAATATCTCTCTTCTCCACAGGTTGATCGGGTTATTGAAACGCAATCAAGCTTTCTGCATCCATGTCGCGATTTCGACCTTCACTAGTCTGTCATAGCTGTGAAAACCCCTAATATAAATGTAGTGTTTGGGTTTCCCACTACCTCAATTTACGTCATCAGACTAGTCAATAAAGAAACTCCGATTAGATAAGTGATATAGATGACTTAGTTTGTTCTTAGATTACTAGAATGAAAATAATATTTCATTAAAAGGTATTTTGAATTCGTAATCCGCTAGTGTTAAGAAGCTATCGCTCTATAAAATCCATCATGTACAACCACGGGGACCAGGATATGGATTGACTGATTGAAGGGCAGCGACTTTAATCACTAAACCACCATCGCGATAGTTCAGTTACTATTCATTTTTACAGTATATTATAGACTAGATTTTGTTCGTTTTTTATAGCAAGGAAAAGGAATACGTTTTCACAACCTTCAAACATTCTCCAGACGTCTCCGCTTTCGTGTAGGTCTTCTGCAAGAGTATTTCGGTTGTAATTTTACCGTCACTGCTTACTTGCTATCGTCGAAACCGACTGAATTATCTTTTAATCAGTTGGACCATGATTTATTTATTTTGCAGCAAGAAGGTTCACAAAAGTTTCAAATTTCAAGGTATGATTGAAGTTAGTTATTTACTTTCCAAAACAATTTTTTAAGTGACAACTTTGTGTATTTATGTACAGCATATTAAAATAGTAAGTAATGAAACGGAATGTGGATAGCAGTGGATCTCATTGCTGTTCCATATTTTTGCAGACTGAATAGCTCAGTGATGACTTTTCTAACTGTAACTGACAGTGGATGAGGAAGTTTCAAATTAAACGAGGTAACATCATGCATTGGTTGCATAACAGTCCACACATTTAGCTTCCAACCAGTGTTGCAGGTTTAAGCTCTTCTATATCTACTTTGATGGTCTTCGCGGCTGAAAAGTATCACTAGCCCTCAAGCAGTGTTAATATGAATCTATAATTGGTAAATGATCAGAAACTCAACTATTAGGCAATGTTTATAATCTTTTCTTCATCTGACCAGCTTCGTTTGCCTAAATAATATCATTATTCATAAAACAAAAGTAACTTTCTGCCTGGATTTAGTGTAACTACATCAGAGATTTGCGATTTGCTTAGT
>NW_017386636.1:0-3201 GCF_000237925.1 Schistosoma mansoni
GGCTCTTCACAGTGTTTCTACTTCATCATTTACATACGCACAAGATCTCATTAAGCACAACTTAGTTGTGTTCCGTAACGGGGAAGGAGCTCTGCAGGTAATATTGTAGTTTAGCATTGAAATTTTATTTCGTCATGTTTTTTAATATACAAGTTTAAGTGACGTGTAAACTAACAAATATGACCAGTTTGATACACCGAAAGGATTCTGTTGAGTTTGAGCGCTGATTCAGTAAAGTGATAAGTGCTATGTTCTAATCTCGAGAGACGGTATCGAGGATGCGCACTACTGAGTAAGATAGCAATAAATGCATGGGCTGCTCAGTTTGTTCGAGTTTTCCATGACGGTCTATCTACAATTGATTCACGATCAAAACTATTTACCCTACAAAATTATCCACAAAACCACTTCTCATATTAGTGAACACGAGCTCTCCAGTGACTGACTTCAAAACGTATTTCATGGAGTTCTGATGAGACGCAGAGATGAGTGGAGCTGAAACAGGTTTGTTTTGAATAATATCTGACTGAAGGCAATGGTGGATGTGTCGCTGAATTTGGTGGATCGGTTGAATTTTGAAATGAACACGGTTTGATGACGGATGAGTATTGTTGAGTTTGAGCGCTGATTCAGTAAAGTGATAAGTGCTATGTTCTAATCTCGAGAGACGGTATCGAGGATGCGCACTACTGAGTAAGATAGCAATAAATGCATGGGCTGCTCAGTTTGTTCAGGTTTTCCATGACGGTCTATCTACAATTGATTCACGATCAAAACTATTTACCCTACAAAATTATACACGAAACCACTTCTCATATTAGTGAACACGAGCTCTCCAGTGACTGACTTCAAAACGTATTTCATGGAGTTCTGGTGAGACGCAGAGATGAGTGGAGCTGAAACAGGTTTGTTTTGAATAATATCTGACTGAAGGCAATGGTGGATGTGTCGCTGAATTTGGTGGATCGGTTGAATTTTGAAATGAACACGGTTTGATGACGGATGAGTATTGTTGAGTTTGAGCGCTGATTCAGTAAACTGATAAGTGCTATGTTCTAATCTCGAGAGACGGTATCGAGGATGCGCACTACTGAGTAAGATAGCAATAAATGCAAGGTCTGCTCAGTTTGTTCAGGTTTTCCATGACGGTCTATCTACAATTGATTCACGATCAAAACTATTTACCCTACAAAATTATCCACAAAACCACTTCTCATATTAGTGAACACGAGCTCTCCAGTGACTGACTTCAAAACGTATTTCATGGAGTTCTGGTGAGACGCAGAGATGAGTGGAGCTGAAACAGGTTTGTTTTGAATAATATCTGACTGAAGGCAATGGTGGATGTGTCGCTGAATTTGGTGGATCGGTTGAATTTTGAAATGAACACGGTTTGATGACGGATGAGTATTGTTGAGTTTGAGCGCTGATTCAGTAAAGTGATAAGTGCTATGTTCTAATCTCGAGAGACGGTATCGAGGATGCGCACTGCTGAATGGCATAACAAAAAATGCAAAAACTGATCAGTTTGTTCAGGTTTTCCATGACGGTCTATCTACAATTGAATCACGATCAAAACTATTTACCCTACAAAATTATCCACAAAACCACTTCTCATATTAGTGAAAACGAGCTCTCCAGTGACTGACTTCAAAACGTATTTCATGGAGTTCTGGTGAGACGCAGAGATGAGTGGAGCTGAAACAGGTTTGTTTTGAATAATATCTGACTGAAGGCAATGGTGGATGTGTCGCTGAATTTGGTGGATCGGTTGAATTTTGAAATGAACACGGTTTGATGACGGATGAGTATTGTTGAGTTTGAGCGCTGATTCAGTAAAGTGATAAGTGCTATGTTCTAATCTCGAGAGACGGTATCGAGGATGCGCACTACTGAGTTAGATAGCAATAAATGCATGGTCTGCTCAGTTTGTTCAGGTTTCCCATGACGGTCTATCTACAATTGATTCACGATCAAAAGTATTTACCCTACAAAATTATCCACGAAACCACTTCTCATATTAGTGAACACGAGCTCTCCAGTGACTGACTTCAAAACGTATTTCATGGAGTTCTGGTGAGACGCAGAGATGAGTGGAGCTGAAACAGGTTTGTTTTGAATAATATCTGACTGAAGGCAATGGTGGATGTGTCGCTGAATTTGGTGGATCGGTTGAATTTTGAAATGAACACAGTTTGATGACGGATGAGTATTGTTGAGTTTGAGCGCTGATTCAGTAAACTGATAAGTGCTATGTTCTAATCTCGAGAGACGGTATCGAGGATGCGCACTACTGAGTAAGATAGCAATAAATGCAAGGTCTGCTCAGTTTGTTCAGGTTTTCCATGACGGTCTATCAACAATTGATTCACGATCAAAACTATTTACCCTACAAAATTATCCACAAAACCACTTCTCATATTAGTGAACACGAGCTCTCTAGTGACTGACTTCAAAACGAATTTCATGGAGTTCTGGTTGGACGCAGAGATGAGTGGAGCTGAAACAGGTTTGTTTTGAATAATATCTGACTGAAGACAATGGTGGATGTGTCGCTGAATTTGGTGGATCGGTTGAATTTTGAAATGAACACGGTTTGATGACGGATGAGTATTGTTGAGTTTGAGCGCTGATTCAGTAAACTGATAAGTGCTATGTTCTAATCTCGAGAGACGGTATCGAGGATGCGCACTGCTGAGTGGCATAGCAATAAATGCAAGGTCTGCTCAGTTTGTTCAGGTTTTCAATGGCAGTCTATCAACAATTGATTCACGATCAAAACTATTTACCCTACAAAATTATCCACAAAACCACTTCTCATATTAGTGAACACGAGCTCTCCAGTGACTGACTTCAAAACGTATTTCATGGAGTTCTGGTGAGACGCAGAGATGAGTGGAACTGAAACAGGTTTGTTTTGAATAATATCTGACTGAAGGCAATGGTGGATGTGTCGCTGAATTTCGTGGATCGGTTGAATTTTGAAATGAACACGGTTTGATGACGGATGAGTATTGTTGAGTTTGAGCGCTGATTCAGTAAACTGATAAGTGCTATGTTCTAATCTCGAGAGACGGTATCGAGGATGCGCACTGCTGAATGGCATAACAAAAAATGCAAAGGCTGATCAGTTTGTTCAGGTTTTCCATGACGGTCTATCTACAATTGATTCACGATCAAAACTATTTACCCTAACAAAAT
>NW_017386636.1:3401-4764 GCF_000237925.1 Schistosoma mansoni
TGTGTCGCTGATTTGGTGGATCGGTTGATTTTGAAATGAACACGGTTTGATGACGGACGATTTATTGTTGAGTTTGAGCGCTGATTCAGTAAACTGATAAGTGCTATGTTCTAATCTCGAGAGACGGTATCGAGGATGCGCACTGCTGAATGGCATAACAAAAAATGCAAAGGCTGATCAGTTTGTTCAGGTTTTCCATGACGGTCTATCTACAATTGATTCACGATCAAAACTATTTACCCTACAAAATTATCCACAAAACCACTTCTCATATTAGTGAACACGAGCTCTCCAGTGACTGACTTCAAAACGTATTTCATGGAGTTCTGGTGAGACGCAGAGATGAGTGGAGCTGAAACAGGTTTGTTTTGAATAATATCTGACTGAAGGCAATGGTGGATGTGTCGCTGAATTTGGTGGATCGGTTGAATTTTGAAATGAACACGGTTTGATGACGGATGAGTATTGTTGAGTTTGAGCGCTGATTCAGTAAACTGATAAGTGCTATGTTCTAATCTCGAGAGACGGTATCGAGGATGCGCACTACTGAGTAAGATAGCAATAAATGCATGGTCTGCTCAGTTTGTTCAGGTTTTCCATGACGGTCTATCTACAATTGATTCACGATCAAAACTATTTACCCTACAAAATTATCCACAAAACCACTTCTCATATTAGTGAACACGAGCTCTCCAGTGACTGACTTCAAAACGTATTTCATGGAGTTCTGATGAGACGCAGAGATGAGTGGAGCTGAAACAGGTTTGTTTTGAATAATATCTGACTGAAGGCAATGGTGGATGTGTCGCTGAATTTGGTGGATCGGTTGAATTTTGAAATGAACACGGTTTGATGACGGATGAGTATTGTTGAGTTTGAGCGCTGATTCAGTAAAGTGATAAGTGCTATGTTCTAATCTCGAGAGACGGTATCGAGGATGCGCACTACTGAGTAAGATAGCAATAAATGCATGGGCTGCTCAGTTTGTTCAGGTTTTCCATGACGGTCTATCTACAATTGATTCACGATCAAAACTATTTACCCTACAAAATTATCCACAAAACCACTTCTCATATTAGTGAACACGAGCTCTCCAGTGACTGACTTCAAAACGTATTTCATGGAGTTCTGGTGAGACGCAGAGATGAGTGGAGCTGAAACAGGTTTGTTTTGAATAATATCTGACTGAAGGCAATGGTGGATGTGTCGCTGAATTTCGTGGATCGGTTGAATTTTGAAATGAACACGGTTTGATGACGGATGAGTATTGTTGAGTTTGAGCGCTGATTCAGTAAAGTGATAAGTGCTATGTTCTAATCTCGAGAGACGGTATCGAGGATGCGCACTACTGAGTAAGATAGCA
>NW_017386635.1:0-2510 GCF_000237925.1 Schistosoma mansoni
GGGTGACCTATCACCTAATGTCTCCCCTATCAATTTCACGCTCTCGCAAATAATCTAAAACAAACATCATAAAAATCCGTTCAGTGGTTTCGGAGATACAACGATTTTCTCAAATTTTCATAGAACGGCTGGTCGGATTGAGATGATTCTTGTTTTATATTAACGCCCACGCTCTCGCAAATAATCTAAAACAAACATCATAAAAATCCGTTCAGTGGTTTCGGAGATACAACGATTTTTTCAAATTTTCATAGAACGGCTGGTCGGATTGAGATGATTCTTGTTTTATATTAACGCCCACGCTCTCGCAAATAATCTAAAACAAACATCATAAAAATCCGTCCAGTGGTTTCAGAGATACAAGGATTTTCTCAAAATTTCATAGAACGGCTGGTCGGATTGAGATGATTCTTGTTTTATATTAACGCCCACGCTCTCGCAAATAATCTAAAACAAACATCATAACAATCCGTTCAGTGGTTTCCTTCATACAGAAATTTTTACAAACTTGTCTGCTGTTTGTTTTATTTTGACGCTCACGATCTGGGAAGTAAACCACATAAATTTCATAAAAATCCGTCCAGTGGTTTCAGAGATACAAGGATTTTCTCAAAATTTCATAGAACGGCTGATCGGATTCAGATGATTCTTGTTTTATATTGACGCCCACGCTCTCGGAAGTAAACTAAAACAAACATCATAACAATCCGTTCAGTGGTTTCCTTCATACAGAAATTTTTACAAACTTGTCTGCTGTTTGTTTTATTTTGACGCTCACGAATCTGGGAAGTAAACCACATAAATTTCATAAAAATCCGTCCAGTGGTTTCAGAGATACAAGGATTTTCTCAAAATTTCATAGAACGGCTGATCGGATTCAGATGATTCTTGTTTTATATTAACGCCCACGCTCTCGCAAATAATCTAAAACAAACATCATAAAAATCCGTTCAGTGGTTTCGGAGATACAACGATTTTCTCAAATTTTCATAGAACGGCTGGTCGGATTGAGATGATTCTTGTTTTATATTAACGCCCACGCTCTCGCAAATAATCTAAAACAAACATCATAACAATCCGTTCAGTGGTTTCCTTCATACAGAAATTTTTACAAACTTGTCTGCTGTTTGTTTTATTTTGACGCTCACGATCTGGGAAGTAAACCACATAAATTTCATAAAAATCCGTCCAGTGGTTTCAGAGATACAAGGATTTTCTCAAAATTTCATAGAACGGCTGATCGGATTCAGATGATTCTTGTTTTATATTAACGCCCACGCTCTCGCAAATAATCTAAAACAAACATCATAAAAATCCGTTCAGTGGTTTCGGAGATACAACGATTTTCTCAAATTTTCATACAACGGCTGGTCGGATTGAGATGATTCTTGTTTTATATTAACGCCCACGCTCTCGCAAATAATCTAAAACAAACATCATAAAAATCCGTTCAGTGGTTTCAGAGATACAAGGATTTTCTCAAAATTTCATAGAACGGCTGATCGGATTGAGATGATTCTTGTTTTATATTAACGCCCACGCTCTCGCAAATAATCTAAAACAAACATCATAAAAATCCGTTCAGTGGTTTCTGAGATACAACGATTTTCTCAAATTTTCATAGAACGGCTGGTCGGATTGAGATGATTCTTGTTTTATATTAACGCCCACGCTCTCGCAAATAATCTAAAACAAACATCATAAAAATCCGTTCAGTGGTTTCGGAGATACAACGATTTTCTCAAATTTTCATAGAACGGCTGGTCGGATTGAGATGATTCTTGTTTTATATTAACGCCCACGCTCTCGGAAGTAAACTAAAACAAACATCATAACAATCCGTTCAGTGGTTTCCTTCATACAGAAATTTTTACAAACTTGTCTGCTGTTTGTTTTATTTTGACGCTCACGATCTGGGAAGTAAACCACATAAATTTCATAAAAATCCGTCCAGTGGTTTCAGAGATACAAGGATTTTCTCAAAATTTCATAGAACGGCTGATCGGATTCAGATGATTCTTGTTTTATATTAACGCCCACGCTCTCGCAAATAAACTAAAACAAACATCATAACAATCCGTTCAGTGGTTTCCTTGATACAACGATTTTCTCAAATTTTCACAGAACGGCTGGTCGGATTGAGATGATTCTTGTTTTATTTTAACGCCCACGCTCTGGCAAATAAACCACAACAAATTTCATAAAAATCCGTCCAGTGGTTTCAGAGATACAAAGATTTTCTCAAAATTTCATAGAACGGCTGGTCGGATTGAGATGATTCTTGTTTTATATTAACGCCCACGCTCTCGGAAGTAAACTAAAACAAACATCATAACAATCCGTTCAGTGGTTTCCGTCATACAACGATTTTCTGAAATTTTTACAGAACTGCTGGTCGGATTGAGCTGATTCTTGTTTTATTTTGACGCCCACGCTCTCGCAAGTAATCTAAAATAAATATCATAAAAATCCGTTCAGTGGTTTCAGAGATACAAGGATTTTCTCAAAAT
>NW_017386635.1:2710-3992 GCF_000237925.1 Schistosoma mansoni
GATACAAGGATTTTCTCAAAATTTCATAGAACGGCTGATCGGATTCAGATGATTCTTGTTTTATATTAACGCCCACGCTCTCGCAAATAATCTAAAACAAACATCATAACAATCCGTTCAGTGGTTTCGGAGATACAACGATTTTCTCAAATTTTCATAGAACGGCTGGTCGGATTGAGATGATTCTTGTTTTATATTAACGCCCACGCTCTCGCAAATAATCTAAAACAAACATCATAAAAATCCGTTCAGTGGTTTCAGAGATACAAGGATTTTCTCAAAATTTCATTAAACGGCTGATCGGATTCAGATGATTCTTGTTTTATATTAACGCCCACGCTCTCGCAAATAATCTAAAACAAACATCATAAAAATCCGTTCAGTGGTTTCGGAGATACAACGATTTTCTCAAATTTTCATAGAACGGCTGATCGGATTCAGATGATTCTTGTTTTATATTGACGCCCACGCTCTCGCAAATAATCTAAAACAAACATCATAAAAATCCGTTCAGTGGTTTCGGAGATACAACGATTTTCTCAAATTTTCATAGAACGGCTGGTCGGATTGAGATGATTCTTGTTTTATATTAACGCCCACGCTCTCGCAAATAATCTAAAACAAACATCATAAAAATCCGTTCAGTGGTTTCGGAGATACAAAGATTTTCTCAAATTTTCATAGAACGGCTGGTCGGATTGAGATGATTCTTGTTTTATATTAACGCCCACGCTCTCGCAAATAATCTAAAACAAACATCATAACAATCCGTTCAGTGGTTTCCTTCATACAGAAATTTTTACAAACTTGTCTGCTGTTTGTTTTATTTTGACGCTCACGATCTGGGAAGTAAACCACATAAATTTCATAAAAATCCGTCCAGTGGTTTCAGAGATACAAGGATTTTCTCAAAATTTCATAGAACGGCTGATCGGATTCAGATGATTCTTGTTTTATATTGACGCCCACGCTCTCGGAAGTAAACTAAAACAAACATCATAACAATCCGTTCAGTGGTTTCCTTCATACAGAAATTTTTACAAACTTGTCTGCTGTTTGTTTTATTTTGACGCTCACGATCTGGGAAGTAAACCACATAAATTTCATAAAAATCCGTCCAGTGGTTTCAGAGATACAAGGATTTTCTCAAAATTTCATAGAACGGCTGATCGGATTCAGATGATTCTTGTTTTATATTAACGCCCACGCTCTCGCAAATAATCTAAAACAAACATCATAAAAATCCGTTCAGTGGTTTCGAAGATACAACGATTTTCTCAAA
>NW_017386635.1:4192-4986 GCF_000237925.1 Schistosoma mansoni
TCATAGAACGGCTGGTCGGATTGAGATGATTCTTGTTTTATATTAACGCCCACGCTCTCGCAAATAATCTAAAACAAACATCATAAAAATCCGTTCAGTGGTTTCCTTCATACAGAAATTTTTACAAACTTGTCTGCTGTTTGTTTTATTTTGACGCTCACGATCTGGGAAGTAAACCACATAAATTTCATAAAAATCCGTCCAGTGGTTTCAGAGATACAAGGATTTTCTCAAAATTTCATAGAACGGCTGATCGGATTCAGATGATTCTTGTTTTATATTAACGCCCACGCTCTCGCAAATAATCTAAAACAAACATCATAAAAATCCGTTCAGTGGTTTCGAAGATACAACGATTTTCTCAAATTTTCATAGAACGGCTGGTCGGATTGAGATGATTCTTGTTTTATATTAACGCCCACGCTCTCGCAAATAATCTAAAACAAACATCATAAAAATCCGTTCAGTGGTTTCGGAGATACAAGGATTTTCTCAAAATTTCATAGAACGGCTGGTCGGATTGAGATGATTCTTGTTTTATATTAACGCCCACGCTCTCGCAAATAATCTAAAACAAACATCATAAAAATCCGTTCAGTGGTTTCGGAGATACAACGATTTTCTCATATTTTCATAGAACGGCTGGTCGGATTGAGATGATTCTTGTTTTATATTAACGCCCACGCTCTCGCAAATAATCTAAAACAAACATCATAAAAATCCGTTCAGTGGTTTCGGAGATACAACGATTTTCTCAAATTATCATAGAACGGCTGGTCGGATTGAGATGATTC
>NW_017386634.1:0-4588 GCF_000237925.1 Schistosoma mansoni
TCGCCAGCAGAATTTCTGAAGGCCACTGTTGTATTTAGATAGCCTGTGTCAGGAAATCTAAGTTTTCTGAGTTTTTTTCACCATCGATGCTATGATGGTGCTATGCTTCAGTATATCCCCACCAACTTTGTTGCGTGTTTAATCTATACTAATGTTTTCGAAGTCCCTCTTCTTTATGTCACTGCGCCTCTTTGTTCGATTATCCGTTTCAGGACTGCCTTTAATCAGGTTTCTTGACAACGTTTTCTGCAGATTTGTCAAGAGAATGATGATGTTGCTCAGTAAATTCCCGTCATTCACGTTGCATTTGCAACATACTCACCTGTGATGTGACTTACTTGGTCTGTTTTAAGAAGTTACTCCCATTTCATTAACAGCACGATATACTCATGCATGGTAAATGTGACAGTACATACTAACTGTTCTAGTCATCAGAACTGGTTGAGTCAAGACTGTTTGTAGTATTCAATGGGCTAGATGACTCTATCCAAGGAGGAAGTCAAGAGATCAACTCTACCGAATAGGGTGAAAATGGGCGTTTACTGCCAGAGCAACAGCAGTATATTTGGTTCACGATTATTTAATGTCCACATGTGCATGAAATCGAGGATAGTAAAACATTAGGTAACGGATGCTTTGTATTCCGCCACACAGTATCCTATGCTAGATATGTCTTAATGCAAGATAAATGTCGAGAGTTTACAGCTGTCTACTGAAGCACAGTGTTAGTAGGCAGAGGATTCATAGCATTGAGAAATCCATTAATCCTTGAGAAATTAAATACAACCAGTCTTATGAAATACCTCGCTTGTGATGATCTTTATGTACTATATATTTCAAAGTGATGTGCAAGCCAGTATGTCACTACACAGCCTGATGAAACAATGCTTACATCGAAGATTCGCTGAAGCCATGGTAATCAATCACTTAGAGCCGAATTATTGTGCCCTGGGATGAACGCTGTGTTGTGAATTCAATCCCATCTACGTCACCAACTTGTTGTGGATTTAAGTCCAGCTTTTTATCACTTGTTTTATTCACCGATTGAAATACGACTTATCCAATATTAGTACTGTGCCAAGCCAATGACATTCGACCGGTATGAGCAGTTTAGAGTCCTTATCGGTCCTCTGTCCGCCTAGCCTTTCCAGTTGAGTCCAGAACACCAATGACAGCTTTCACTATACGAATCATTTATTTCAGACATACTGGGTTTATATATTAACCAAGCAGACCGCAACGCGCCTTAAAATAGGAAATAACATTTATTCACAATAAAGCCTGAAAAAGACTGTGGACGTGGGAGACAGTAATTAATAAACTGAACATAAATAAGGAACAGTAAAATGTATAATAATAATCTATAAGTCAAAATGAAGTTTATGATAAAAGGAAAATAGATATAAATGATCTAGTTACTGAACGGTTATACAATAGGAATGTATATAATATTAGTTCATTAATAGATCTCGGAAGCTACCCGTAATTCAATCTTTACTAGGATATAACGTGTTGATCAATCTTTGATGATAGTAGAAAATTTCAGTGATCCAGTTGTCACTACAGACAACCTCGTATCAGCATGAACAGGTACTATCTAGGTTGTATTGGCAAGGTTGGTATGTGCTAAAATCATCTTCGAAGGAACCCCAAGCAATGTCCGTGAATTAATCTGTGCAAACTATGATCTTTAGTGTCACAAGTGACTTACCAAGAGTACAAATATTCCACTGGTCATAAAGCCTCAGTAGCAGATCGTCTGCTCAACGTTTACGTCAAAGTTCAAAACAAGGTTTATTTTCCGAAAGTCCTTAATATAAAAGCCTGATTCTTCTCTTGAGGAGCAGAACAGAGATTCAAAGCAGTTTGAGCAGTTTGTACATTGATAACATAAGTATAGCACTCTTCAGCAGTGCGTATCCACGATCTCGCAAAAGGCATTCGAACCCAGGACTTTCGGTCTCATAAGCGAACACTTATCCCATAGATCACTTAGCCGGCATCCAACGGTGTTAACGTCCAGCTTCAATCAATCCACGAAATTTCGTGACCTACATCTATTGTCTCCAGCGAGCACCTGCCTCAAAATGTACACGTTTGAACTGCGCTGATCATGACTTCCCACTAGAACTCTCAGAATTCACTCAAAAAGCTAGTCATTAGTGAGAACATGGTTATTATCGGTATGAGGTTGTTGAGATTGTCAAGTTTTGATTGAGTCCGTGAAGAGGTCGAAGCGAAGAATACTTGATCATTTCTTAAGATGGATTTAAAACTAACATCAGATGGGATGTAAATTGTTTGTTTCAAAAAGAATTTATACTCTGACATGTTCGACAGAATATACGTGACGAGCCATCCTAAAGTTGTATGGATTACAGTCCAGAATCATGTCAATAACAAATAATATAGATAATAAGAGATCCACAGAATTTCAATGTCTAGCAATGCTACACAACCTGCTCAACGTATCACAAAATTTATATAGATATACTAGGTCAGTATAAGACTTAACTTCTGTGTGCATATCTGTTTTGTCTATTTCCATTTTGTTATCTAAGCCACAACAATTTGTTTATCATCTTTGAGTTGAATGGTCAGTTTTTTGTAATTGAGTGTGGTGATCAACTTGGTTCATCTAACACTAGTCGCTCTTCAAAACAGACGTCGTATGTTGTGATTTCACTAGCATTCGCTTCTCTTTTCATTTCATTGATCACAAGAAAATAGTAATTGATTGTACGGATTACAAATAAACAGAAATGATAACATACTGTTGTAGAGAAAATAATTTAGTTGTCAAGTCAGTAAGTGATAAGTAACCGCTAACAACGAAAATAATCAGTAGACGAGCCTTTGATCAAAGGACAAAATGGTAAAATGAATAGTTAGTATAGTGTCCACATGTATATCAGAAAAATCGTCAAATCATTTTAATGAAACCCTCATTTATCATATGATCTTCAGATGAGCACTTGAAATCAGCGATTAGACGTAGATTGCAGTTTTCATACTTTTACTGGTTTTATAAAACAACAAAAAAGATAAGACAAAACAAGACTTCCTTTCGAAATGAAATTAGACATTTATTAAAGATGGAGTCCGATATAAAAGGCTTATGGAAGTCTTGTTCAGTTCATCAGTCAAATCCATCAATACCGTCTGATAACAGTGAGTCAAAAGTAAATTCCATATTCAACTCATTTCTCCTACTTACACAAACTATATGTGAATGAAATTAAATATGAAATGGATGTTGTTCCATTCATGATAAATGAATGCCGTACAGTTAAGCATCAAATCATTCTCAACTGAACGTGTTGTAAAACAAATTTCATGATGTTTCAGCAGAAAATCACTACTTGTGGCTCTCAAAAAATATGGAATGTGAACAAAGATTCATGGATGAGACTGGTTACTACTCAGAAAGCAAAAACGATTCAAATATTTGAATTGTGGATTTTAAACACGTCACTTAAATAAGCTTAGTATCATTGTTTAACATGAAGGACGAGAATTTAGAATCAACACATACTGTTCTGATCCAAATAAAACACGCTGGGAGTCTATCGATAATGAACATCATTTATGAAGAGATATGATCTTTCGGAATGACAGATTAATTTTTTAAATGAATTCATCGTTCATCCATCATGTAGGTTTATCTTTGTAACTGGGATTAACCAACAATGAAACACTTATCTGACAAAATTCTAGGTACTTTATTCTGGTGTTGAAAAGTATTAGTGAAACTCACAAAATAATCTATTCGAATCTCTTAAATAGTATTATTAGATAAGTGATAAGCACAGGGGATTACTGTTAATTGTTCGTCTTGATAATGAGAGGATAGAATTCTCAAATATTCATTTTATCTTAAGCCTGATCATCATGGTGACGAGGTTATAATTTTGTAGTCATGATCTCTACGTAAAGCTTAATCTACATGTTCTCAGATATATATGTGCATTACCATTTACAAACACCAAAACTAGTTAGTTTCTGATTTGATTTACACTTTTCTTCAAAATCAATGAAGCGAATACAAGAAGTGCTGTTTCTTTCCACATAACACATTATGTTATCAATCATAATTGAATTGTGAATGAGAAATATACTCAGAAAAGCAAATGTACGGTTTGACACTCCTAGTCCCAAAACAAAATACATATTTACGTGTTCTACTTAGAGACCGAAACAAGACGACTAATTTCGCAGAATTTGAAGCTAAAATGGAAGAATCATAATCTAATTTACCTAGCGACAACATTACTTTCCATTTCTCTAAACATCATATGAAGCCAGAAGACAAAGAATCGTTAGATAGTCGTTGTTAGCCAAAGCATTCACTTCATAACCAATGTCTGTTTGAAGAACAGAATGTCGACATATGTCAAATCGAAAACACCTACTAATAATACACTCTTTAGACTGGTAGTATATCACATCATATAAACATGCAACAGACCATTAGCTTCATCACAGTTTATTTCATAACGAGGATATACAGTAATAGGAACACACAAAATACTATATCACTTCTCCTAAAAAAAACGAAAAATATTATCTTAGAGGTAATATGGCTTTA
>NW_017386633.1:0-4588 GCF_000237925.1 Schistosoma mansoni
ACAGCCGTTTCGTTCTTCGAGTAACTCCTCTGCTCTGCTCATCCACAACACTCCCTCTTTTCTTTCATTCGAATTCTCGACGTACACTTTTCATGCCATATTGCTTAACCTCTATACCACTGATACAAACTCTGATTTTGTTAATTTCTAACTCCTTCTGAACCGAGATATAAATCCATTTTTTAAACTACATTAGTTTACTGGTTTCGACTGGCTGTGCCTTACTCTCTTACTTACTCCTGTTACCCCTCGTCGAGGAGGTTAGGTCGTTCACCAGCATTCTCCATCCAACTCTGTCCTGAGCAATCCTTTCAAGTTCTTTCCAGTTAACATTCATCCTTTTCATATCTGCTTCTATTTCCCGGCTTAATGTGTTCTTTAGCCTAGCTCTTTTCCGCTTCCCTTCACGATTCCAAGTTAGGGATTGCCTCGTGATGCAGTTTGGTGATTTCCTTACTGTATGTCTGATCCACTTTCAACGTCTTTTCCTAATTTCCTCTTCAGCTGGAAGCTGGTTTGTCTTCTCCCATAAAACGCTGTTACTGATGGTATCCGGCCAATGGATGTTGAGTATTTTGCGTAGACAACTGTTTATAAATACTTGTACCTTCTTGACGATGGGTGTAGTAGTTCTCCACGTTTCAGCTTCGTACAGTAGGACTGACTGTCTTGACGTTCGTATTGAAGATTCTGACTTTGAAATTAGTTGAGAGTTGTTTTGAGTTCCATATGTTGTTCAATTGTAGAAATGCTGCCCTTGCTTTGCCAATCCTTGCCTTTACATTTGCATCAGATCCTCCTTGTTCATCAATGATGCTTCCCAGGTACTTGAATGTTTCCACCTCTTCCAGAGTTTCTCCATCAAGTATGATTGGGTTTGTTGATGTTCTCCATGTTGTATTTGAGGATTTTGGCTTTGCCTTTGTGTATGTGAGACCTATTGATGCAGAGACTGCTGCTACATTTGCTGTCTTCGCCTGTATTTGTTCATAACTAATTCTACGAGCGTTATTATCATATTTGTAAGAATTTGACAAATAATATTACCACAAACCAAAGAAATTTGTGAAATTTCTCCTAAATTACCGCATTATTATCACATAAGTTATTCAACTATAACTAAGAAAGCAGAAGAAGTTAATTTATTTTTAGATCCCGACATTGTTTCCAATCAATCGGTTTATGATTTATATAAATATCAAGTCTTTGAATTATATATAGACGTATCTTTAATTCTTGATATGGAATCAAACATAATTAAATATCTCATTAAATTTCGCCAATAGACTTTACGCAGAGTTCGCTTTGTAACTCGGAACCAAAAGGAAGGGAATAAGTAAAACTCATTCAATAGTCCTTTGATTATAAGCTAACAGCTTAAAAACATTAGTTCGTTCAGAGTGATACAGTGCCCAGTGGTTAGACCCAACATTCCCATCTCAGTTGGTTGGAGAATGAGTTACCTACAAGCTAATTTACTCCTACAACCTATCGTGTATTTTTTATCATGTATTTTTTTCTTTACGCATACATGTTATTTTGCTACATAAAAACCTACTCATCTGGCTAGTGGTCCTGTCTTCGATTTCTAATCATTCAAGGAATTAAGTCAATAATATAGTCTCTAGAGTAGCAAGTACTCAGCCATATCATTTCATTGCGTTCATTTATTGATTAACATTCTACTCATTAACTTTCACAACCAAACATTTCATCATATCTATCATTCGAAAACCTACCTTATGGCGGAAAATATTGTGTATTTTTCTTCCTTCTAACACAAAACCATTTGTATTCAAATTTGTAAGTAAATGATTATACCAAAAGCTAATGTATTTAAAATGCAATATCTACTTTGATATTAATATACTGAAACTGACAAATAAATATGTCATCCCTAAATCAAGAGCTTATAGGGTTGGAATATCATTACTAGACTGCTATAGTGATCTGGTGTCAACAAACCTTAGTGTAGTCATCACTTTGCACATCTTATGACTAAGTAAGAACAAAGATAAACAAATTAGATATCAACAAATTAAGCTAACCTATCAACACACTTTAATAAATTTGAAGTATTTCATCTATAAAGATTTATTGGCTGTTAACTAACTAAGTAAGCATTTGTCGATATCACTATACATATAGTCAGTTAAAAGCATATCTTCAAATAAAATAAAATGGAGACAATCTTAAGAACCTTGGAATAAATTTACAAATCGAGAACCCATTTAAAGTATGACTGGTATACAGGGATTTAAAGTCAATCAATTAAAAGTCCTAAATCGGGACACAGTAGCCAGATGTATGTTAATGTATTCTGTTTTAAGTCAGAGTTTATATTTTTATGAAGACTATTGATAACTATTAGTTGCCTAAACAGGTGTATAGATTATGACTTGATTTATATACTTCTGTATTTATTAAAGACGATATAACATGATACTAGTCACTTTTAATGGCTAATTTACACAGGTATATTGACAACATTTAACGAAAAAGATTAATTAACCCCCAAGACGGCCTGCTTAAAATCTGGGCTACCTGTTCCCAACATCTGGATCTTTCAACAAGTTATTTGTTTTCTTGTTTGTTTTAACACATCATTATGTCTATTAGTCTTTTAACCTATTCAGGTGCGTTTGTGAAAAGTTTGCGACATTTCGCTGTACACCTTACAAAAGAGCCCAATCAGATACATCGTGGTTGTTAACAATATACATCGAACAGGATAGTCATTATTCAGATGTCGATTCCTGAACTGCTAACATCTAACTGGCTACCACTCAATATTTGTCTCAAGGATCAGTCAAAAAATAAGAAAAGGAAACTTGTTGAAATACTTTGTACT
This sequence comes from Schistosoma mansoni, assembly GCF_000237925.1. Taxonomy (NCBI): domain Eukaryota; kingdom Metazoa; phylum Platyhelminthes; class Trematoda; order Strigeidida; family Schistosomatidae; genus Schistosoma; species Schistosoma mansoni. Next base: position 2,852 of record NW_017386633.1, read on the forward strand.
GAGAATTCTATATTGCATCAAAAATATCATATCGAACAAAGCCACTAACAATAATAATAAGATATATATAGACCAACAAGAATAGAGCAACATTAAAAGAAAACACAATATGAATATTCATATATCAAAATTATTTTTCAAATACCTAAACTTATAACAAATGAGGGGGTTCTTTGTGGAGATTTTTAGTAATTTTTATATATAATTAAAATCATGAGTCAATTGAAGCTAGACCACCATGGAAAACCTGGAAGCACTGGACGGCCGTTTCGTCTTATTGTGGGACTCCTCAACAGTGCGCATCTACGATCCCGCCTCACGAGATTCGAACCAAGAACTTACCAGTTTCGCACGCGAGTACTTAACTCATAGAGCACTGAGTCAGCATGGTAGGCTAGCTTCAATTGACTAATGATTTCAACTATATATAAAAAATTACTAAAATCTCCACAAACAACCCCGTATCATATGTTCACTGGTGACTGGCTCCATGAGGTGTTTCCTGGAGTTCTAGTGAGAAGCAGTAACCAGTGAAGTTCAACCAGGTCTATTGGGAGATATCAACTCAATGATGACATTGATGAATGCTTGCTCAATTTCTTGGATTGGTTGAAATTAGACATTAACACCGTTGGGTGCCGGCTCAAAGGTCTGTCGGTTGATTGCTCTGGCGCGAGACTGATAGGTCTTGGGTTCGAATCTCGTGAGGTGGGTTCGTAGATGCGCACTACTGAGGAGTCCCACAATAGGAAGAAACGGCCGTCCAGTGCTTCCAGGTTTTCCATGGTGGTCTAGCTTCAATTGACTCATGATTTCAACTATTTATGACAGATGAATTACAACTGATGTTTTATTTTTACCCAAATCCAAAAAGTGTGTTAATGAATAAAAGAATAATTCCGAGTTATTATAAACCTTCATTTTGTTACTTCCTTTTGACTTAAAAAAACAAGAAAAAAAACTCTTTTTTTGTATCTAAGATATCTGATACTGCCTAAATGCGATATACAGTTACAAAAAATAACATGAATTTACATTGAAATTTCTTTATTTACAATGATAATAATAATAATAAACACGTGAGATTAAACAAGTAAATAGTGATTAGAATTATGTGTCATTTAAGTATGTCAATGGTGTATTTTACAAGAATATGAATTAAATTTTGTTTGTTTTGACAAGCGGATAAATTAAAGTTTTGAAAAATAAAGGAAAAAAAAGAAAAGAGAATTTCAATATTTTTAATAAGCAAAATGAATAATTAAAGTAATAGTTCTATGTACAAATATATAAATGTTGACATATATCCTGTAAAACTGGTATGTTAACTAGACAATCGTCAAAATATTTAAATAAACAAGCGGAAACTAAAGTTATCAAATTACACATGAATAATATTCAATTGATTTTATATGAATATTGTATAATTTTAAGTATATATATATATACTCATCAGCTGGGTTCGAGTCCCAGAGTGAACATTAACTCTGAGATTCAGGTACATCCAGCTGACGAGTCCCAAATAGAACGAAAAGCGCGTCCTGGATTCCACTACTATCCATCATCCATCTTTGCTTACAATGCCTGTGAATTAAGGCTATATCGAGGCGATCCTCGAAGTATGCACATATGCCAATAAGAGACTGACCAGTCGCAGTCCTAAACATCAATGGGAAAATTCAAACAAACAATACCAAGTGGGTTGAAAGCGTGAGTCAATTGAAGCTACACCACCAT
>NW_017386632.1:0-1493 GCF_000237925.1 Schistosoma mansoni
GCAACTGGAAATGGGGCTATTACTTTTATCTACAAAATGATTAGATAGTTTGTTGAATTGAATTTTCCAAATGGTAAAAATTCCATTTGAACCACTGATTTCTATTGAAAAATCACCAAAACTCAAGAAACTCTGAAAACTTGAGAAGCATTCATCACTAAACATCAAATATCATTCTTTTAATTCATTATTCATTACAAATCATTGTCAGTAAAGATGACACAAGAGATTGTCATACATAGTTGCAGAATTCGAATTCGTCAAATCATTCAGGATGTTGATTGGCGATTTGACAATCAGTGTGCTCAGTAAACACGATCCTACACCTAGTTGACGACCCCTTTGTGTGATGAAATATATGTTCTGGATGTCATATCTAATCACAATCCGAATATATAAAGCAGAGGACTTATAAGGTACAGCTTCATTGAAGCAATCTATTGAGGTTACATATTTTTCTACAGAGTATCATAAGTCATTGTTCCGGGATTCAACAATGGTAGTCTACATACTTTCACTAATTCTTCTAATGTGATACACAATTTCTAACTGTTTACGCTTCTTCACTTAAACTGATTTCATCGGTATTCACATTGATTATTTCGGTAGTCATTTGTTGAAGTAAAACAAAGAATTAGCAGGTGTCACTAAATATCAAATATTTACAAAACGTTTATCTGTTTCTTCAGTAGTTTTCATGAGGTTTTCACTAACCTGAACTTCAGTGCTCCTCAACGTTGATTCAATGTCTTTGATGGGTGTTGAAGTGCTCAAATCGTTGACATCCGAATTCTTCTAAATAATTCAATCAGAAGCATTCATCACTAAACATCAAATATCATTCTTTTAATTCATTATTCATTACAAATCATTGTCAGTAAAGATGACACAAGAGATTGTCATACATAGTTGCAGAATTCGAATTCGTCAAATCATTCAGGATGTTGATTGGCGATTTGACAATCAGTGTGCTCAGTAAACACGATCCTACACCTAGTTGACGACCCCTTTGTGTGATGAAATATATGTTCTGGATGTCATATCTAATCACAATCCGAATATATAAAGCAGGGGACTTATAAGGTACAGCTTCATTGAAGCAATCTATTGAGGTTACATATTTTTCTACAGAGTATCATAAGTCATTGTTCCGGGATTCAACAATGGTAGTCTACATACTTTCACTAATTCTTCTAATGTGATACACAATTTCTAACTGTTTACGCTTCTTCACTTAAACTGATTTCATCGGTATTCACATTGATTATTTCGGTAGTCATTTGTTGAAGTAAAACAAAGAATTAGCAGGTGTCACTAAATATCAAATATTTACAAAACGTTTATCTGTTTCTTCAGTAGTTCTCATGAGGTTTTCACTAACCTGAACTTCAGTGCTCCTCAACGTTGATTCAATGTCTTTGATGGGTGTTGAAGTGCTCAAATCGTTGACATCCGAATTCTTCTAAATAATTCAATCAGAAGCATTCATCACT
>NW_017386632.1:1693-2706 GCF_000237925.1 Schistosoma mansoni
CATTTGTGGAAGTAAAACAAAGATTTGGCAGGTGTCACTAAATATCAAATATTTACAAACCGTTAATCTGTTTCTTCAGTGGTTTTCATGAGGTTTTCACTAACCTGAACTTCAGTGCTCCTCAACGTTGATTCAATGTCTTTGATGGGTGTTGAAGTGCTCAAATCGTTGACATCCGAATTCTTCTAAATAATTCAATCAGAAGCATTCATCACTAAACATCAAATATCATTCTTTTAATTCATTATTCATTACAAATCATTGTCAGTAAAGATGACACAAGAGATTGTCATACATAGTTGCAGAATTCGAATTCGTCAAATCATTCAGGATGTTGATTGGCGATTTGACAATCAGTGTGCTCAGTAAACACGATCCTACACCTAGTTGACGACCCCTTTGTGTGATGAAATATATGTTCTGGATGTCATATCTAATCACAATCCGAATATATAAAGCAGAGGACTTATAAGGTACAGCTTCATTGAAGCAATCTATTGAGGTTACATATTTTTCTACAGAGTATCATAAGTCATTGTTCCGGGATTCAACAATGGTAGTCTACATACTTTCACTAATTCTTCTAATGTGATACACAATTTCTAACTGTTTACGCTTCTTCACTTAAACTGATTTCATCGGTATTCACATTGATTATTTCGGTAGTCATTTGTTGAAGTAAAACAAAGAATTAGCAGGTGTCACTAAATATCAAATATTTACAAAACGTTTATCTGTTTCTTCAGTAGTTTTCATGAGGTTTTCACTAACCTGAACTTCAGTGCTCCTCAACGTTGTTTCAATGTCTTTGATGGGTGTTGAAGTGCTCAAATCGTTGACATCCGAATTCTTCTAAATAATTCAATCAGAAGCATTCATCACTAAACATCAAATATCATTGTTTTAATTTATTATTCATTACAAATCATTGTCAGTAAAGATGACACAAGAGATTGTCATACATAGTTGCAGAATTCGAATTCGTCAAATCATTCAGGATGTCGATTGGCGAT
>NW_017386632.1:2906-3783 GCF_000237925.1 Schistosoma mansoni
ATTTCATCCGTATTCACATTGATGATTTCGGTAGTCATTTGTTGAAGAAAAACAAAGAATTAGCAGGTGTCACTAAATATCAAATATTTACAAAACGTTCATCTGTTTCTTCAGTAGTTTTCATGAGGTTTTCACTAACCTGAACTTCAGTGCTCCTCAACGTTTTTCTCATGTCTTTGATGGGTGTTGAAGTACTCAAATCGTTGACATCCGAATTCTTCTAAATAATTCAATCAGAAGCATTCATCACTAAACATCAAATATCATTCTTTTAATTCATTATTCATTACAAATCATTGTCAGTAAAGATGACACAAGAGATTGTCATACATAGTTGCAGAATTCGAATTCGTCAAATCATTCAGGATGTTGATTGGCGATTTGACAATCAGTGTGCTCAGTAAACACGATCCTACACCTAGTTGACGACCCCTTTGTGTGATGAAATATATGTTCTGGATGTCATATCTAATCACAATCCGAATATATAAAGCAGAGGACTTATAAGGTACTGCTTCATTGAAGCAATCTATTGAGGTTACATATTTTTCTACAGAGTATCATAAGTCATTGTTCCGGGATTCAACAATGGTAGTCTACATACTTTCACTAATTCTTCTAATGTGATACACAATTTCTAACTGTTTACGCTTCTTCACTTAAACTGATTTCATCGGTATTCACATTGATTATTTCGGTAGTCATTTGTTGAAGTAAAACAAAGAATTAGCAGGTGTCACTAAATATCAAATATTTACAAAACGTTTATCTGTTTCTTCAGTAGTTTTCATGAGGTTTTCACTAACCTGAACTTCAGTGCTCCTCAACGTTGTTTCAATGTCTTTGATGGGTGTTGAAGTGCTCAAATCGTTGACAT